>NC_053023.1:409391622-409614799 GCF_003073215.2 Triticum urartu
GAATATCCATGATGCTAATGATATGCAAAGCCACAAGCTTGGGGAAGCTATGTTTGATGAAGATGATATTTTTTGTCCCCCAAGTTTTGATGAGCAAATCTATTATGATGAAATCATGCCTCCTATTTATTATGATTATATTGATGAAAGTGAATTTGGAGAGGTCATAACTTTATTTTGTGATGAATCCACTATTCCGTAAGAGGTTCCAATTGATTATGAGAACAAAGTTGCTATCTATGATGATTGTTGTGATGACTTGTATGCTATAAAGAATAATGATATCCATGAAACTTGTCATCATGATTTTAGTTTTCAATTGGATTATGCCTCACATGATAATTATTTTGTTGAGTTTGCTCCCACTATTATTCATGAGAACAATTTTGCTTGTGTGGAGAGTAGTAAATTTTCTATGCTTGTAGATCAGGAAAAGAATGATTTAGGTGCTAGTTATATTGTTTAATTCATTCATGATGCTACTGAAAATTATTATGAGGAGGAACATAAGCTTGTACGACTTGCAATAATATCAAGTTTCCTCTCTATGTGCTTAAAGTTTTGAAGTTATGCTTGTTTTGCCTTCCTATGCTAGTTGATTATTGTTCCCATAAGTTGTTTGCTCACAAAATCCCTATGCATAGGAAGTGGGTTAGACTTAAATGTGCTAGTCATATTCTTCATGATGCTCCCTTTATGTTACAATTCTTATCTTTTATGTGAGCATCATTGAAATCATCATGCCTAGCTAGGGGCGTTAAACGATAGCGCTTGTTGGGAGGAAACCCAATTTTATTTTAGTTCCTTGCTTTTTTCTCCTATTTAGTAATAAATAATTCATCTAGCCTCTTTTTATATGTGGTTTTATGCTTTTAATTAGTGTTTGTGCCAAGTAGAACCTTTGGGAAGACTTGGGGAAAGTCTTGTTGATCATGCTGTAAAAAACAGAAACTTTAGCGCTCACGAGAATTGCTGCCATTTTTATTTGGAGAGTGATATTTAGTTAATTCTTTTTGAATATGATTAATAGACAAATTACTCAGGTCCACCAATTTATTTGATAATTTTATGAGTTCCAGAAGTATATGTTTGATCCAGATTACTACAGACTGTTCTGTTTTTGACAGATTCTGTTTTCGATGTGTTGTTCGCTTATTTTGATGAATCTATGAGTAGTATCAGAGGGTATGCACCATAGATAAGTTGGAATACAGTAGATATTACACCAATATGAATCTATAATGGGTTCATTACAGTACCTTATGATGGTGATTTATTTTCTTATACTAACGGAGCTTACGAGTTTTCTGTTAAGTTTTGTGTTGTGAAGTTTTCAAGTTTTGGGTAAAGATTCGATGGACTATGGAATAAGGAGTGGAAAGAGCCTAAGCTTGGGGATGCCCAATGCACCCCAAGGTATTATTAAAGGACAACCAAGAGCCTAAGCTTGGGGATGCCCCGGAGGGCATCCCCTCTTTCGTCTTCGTCCATCGGTAACTTTACTTGGAGCTATATTTTTATTCACCACATGATATGTGTTTTGCTTGGAGCATCAATTTATATTGTTAGGATTTTCTTGATGTTATTTAGAACAATGTTTTGCATCTTTTATTCCAATAAAAGTGGCATTGATAGTCTTTACTATGCCTATGTTACAAGTCTTCATGTTGCTGTTTGAAAACAGAAAGTTTACCGCTGTTTCAATAATTCCCTAGAAAAGTCAGAATGTGATAAAATGTTGAGACATTTTGCATATTAAGCTCTGATAAATTTACTACAGTGGGAATTTTCTTTCATAATTTTTGGAGCTAGGGAAGTATGGATGTTGCTGCATTCTTTACAGACTGTCCTGTTTAGCAGATTGCTGTTATCTTTGCATTGTTTGCATATGTTTGGTTCTTTAATGATTCTATTTGAGGATAGGACTATTAAATATGCAGAGGAATTTAGTATGCAATGTTGAATAATAATTTTAGTGATTTTCTACAGTAGAGTATGATAAGGTTTTTGCAATGGTTTATACTAACTTATCTCACGAGTCCTTGTTGAGTTTTGTGTGGATGAAGCTTTTGAGATTTAGGGAGACCGTGATATGAGAGGAATTAAGGAGACACAAAAGCTCAGGATTGGGGATGCCCAAGGCATCCCAATATAATATTTCAAGAAGTATCAAGCTTCTAAGCTTGGGGATGCCCCGGCTGGCACCCCACCTTTCTTCTTCAACAACTATCGGTTAGTTTCGGTTGATCCTAAGTTTTTGCTTCTTCACATGATGTTTGCTATTCTTAGAATGTCATTTTATTTTTCTTTGGTTGCTGTTTGAATAAAATACCAAGATCTGAAATTCTTAAATGTTAGAGAGTCTTCATATAGTTGCATAATTATTCGACTACTCATTGATCTTCACTTATATCTTTCCGAGTAGTTTGTTGTTGCTCTAGTGCTTCACTTATATCTTTTTAGAGCACGGCGGTGGTTTTATTTTGAAGAAATATATGAACTCTCATGCTTCACTTATATCATTTTGAGAGTCTCTAAACAGCATGGTAATTTGCTTTGGTTATGAATTTAGTCCTAATATGATGGGCATCCAAGAGGGATATAATAAAAACTTTCATATAGAGTGAATTGACTACTAAGAGAAGTTTGATACTTGATGAATGTTTTGAGATATGAGGATGGTAATATTAGAGTCATGCTAGTTGAGTAGTTGTGAATTTGAGAAATACTTGTGTTGAAGTTTGTGATTCCCGTAGCATGCACGTATGGTGAACCGTTATGTGATGAAGTCGGAGCATGATTTATTTATTAACTGTCTTCCTTATGAGTGGCGGTCGGGGACGAGCGATGGTCTTTTCCTAGCAATCTATCCCCCTAGGAGCATGCGTGTAGTACTTTGTTTCTATAACTAATAGATTTTCGCAATAAGTATGTGAGTTCTTTATGACTAATGTTGAGTCCATGGATTATACGCACTCTCACCCTTCCACCATTGCTAGCCTCTCTAGTACCGCGCAACTTTCGCCGGTACCATAAACCCACCATATACCTTCCTCAAAATAGCCACCATACCTACCTATTATGGCATTTCCATAGCCATTCTGAGCTATATTGCCATGCAACTTTCCACCGTTTTGTTTATTATGACACGCTCCATCATTGTCATATTGCTATGCATGATCATGTAGTTGACATTGTATTTGTGGCAAAGCCACCGTTCATAATTATTTCATACATGTCACCCATGAGTCATTGCACATCCCGGTACACCGCCGGAGGCATTCATATAGAGTCATATCTTGTTCTAAGTATCGAGTTGTAATTCTTGAGTTGTAAGAAAATAAAAGTGTGATGATCATCATTATTAGAGCATTGTCCCAGTGAGGAAAGGATGATGGAGACTATAATTCCCCCACAAGTCGGGATGAGACTCCGATGAAAAAAAGATAGGCCAAAGAAGCCCAAATAAAAAAAGGAAGAGAAAAGAGGCCATAAAAAAGAGAAGGCCCAAATAAAAAATAAAATTAAATAAAAAATGAGAGAAAAAGAGAGAAGGGGCAATGCTACTATCCTTTTACCACACTTGTGCTTCAAAGTAGCGCCGTGATCTTCATGATAGAGAGTCTCCTATGTTGTCACTTTCCTATACTAGTGGGAATCTTTCATTATAGAACTTGGCTTGTATATTCCAATGATGGGGTTCCTCAAAATGCCCTAGGTCTTCGTGAGCAAGCAAGTTGGATGCACACCCACTTAGTTTCTTTTGTTGAGCTTTCATACATTTATAGCTCTAGTGCATCCGTTGCATGGCAATCCTTACTCACTCACATTGATATCTATTGATGGGCATCTCCATAGCCCGTTGATACGCCTAGTTGATGTGAGACTATCTTCTCCCTTTTTGTCTTCTCCACAACCAACATTCTATTCCACCTATAGTGCTATGTCCATGGCTCACGCTCATGTATTGCGTGAAGATTGAAAAAGTTTGAGAACATCAAAAGTATGAAACAATTGCTTGGCTTGTCATCGGGGTTGTGCATGATTTAAATATTTTGTGTAGTGAAGATAGAGCATCGCCAAACTATATGATTTTGTAGGGATAGCTTTCTTTGGCCATGTTATTTTGAGAAGACATGATTGCTTTGTTAGTATGCTTGAAGTATTATTATTTTTATGTCAATATTAAACTTTTGTCTTGTATCCTATGGATCTGAACATTCATGCCAAAATGAAGAAAAATTACTTAGAGAAATATGTTAGGTAGCATTCCACATCAAAAATTCTGTTTTTATCATTTACCTACTCGAGGACGAGCATGAATTAAGCTTGGGGATGCTGATACGTCTCCAACGTATCTATAATTTTTGATTGTTCCATGCTATTATATTATCAACCTTGGATGTTTCATATGCATTTATATGCTGCTTGATATGATTTTTTGGGACTAACCTATTAACCCAGAGCCCAGTGCCAGTTTCTATTTTTCCTTGTTTTAGAGTATCACAGAAAAGGAAAATCAAACGGAGTCCAATTGACCTGAAACTTCACAGAACTTATTTTTGGAAGGAAAGCAACCTGATGGACTGGGAGTGCATGTCAGGAAAGAAACGAGGGAGCCACGAGGTAGGGGGGCGCGCCCTCCACCCTCGTGGGCCCCTCGTGCCCCCTGACGTACTTCTTCCGCCTATATATCTCCATATACCCAAAAAACATCCGGGAGCACAATAGATCGGGAGTTCCGCCGCCAGAAGCATCCGTAGCCACCGAAAACCAATCTAGACCCATTCCGGCACCCTGCCGGAGGGGGCAATCCCTCTCCGGTGGCCATCTTCATCATCCCGGTGCTCTCCATGACGAGGAGGGAGTAGTTCTCCCTCGGGGCTGAGGGTATGTAGCAGTAGTTATGTGTTTGATCTCTCTCTCTCTCTCTCTCTCTCTCTCGTGTTCTTGAGGTGATACGATCTTGATGTATCGTGAGCTTTGCTATTATAGTTGGAACCTATGATGTTTCTCCCCCCTCTACTCTCTTGTTATGAATTGAATTTCCCCTTTGAAGTTATCTTATCGAATTGAGTCTTTAAAGATTTGAGAACACTTGATGTATGTCTTGCCGTGCATATCCGTGGTGACAATGGGATACCACATGATTCACTTGATGTATGTTTTGGTGATCAACTTGCGGGTTCCGCCCATGAACCTATGCATAGGGGTTAGCACACGTTTTTGTCGTGATTCTCCGGTAGAAACTTTGGGGCACTCTTTGAGGTTCTATGTGTTGGTTGAATAGATGAATCTGAGATTGTGTGATGCATATCGTATAATCATACTCACGGATACTTGAGGTGACATTGGAGTATCTAGGTGACATTAGGGTTTTGGTTGATTTGTATCTTAAGGTGTTATTCTAGTACGAACTCTAGGGCTGTTTGTGATACTTATAGGAATAGCCCAATGGATTGATTGGAAAGAATAACTTTGAGGTGGTTTCGTACCCTACCATAATCTCTTCGTTTGTTCTTCGCTATTAGTGACTTTGGAGTGACTCTTTGTTGCATGTTGAGGGATAGTTATGTGATCCAATTATGTTATTATTGTTGAGAGGACTTGCACTAGTGAAAGTATGAACCCTAGGCCTTGTTTCCTAGCATTGCAATACCGTTTACACTCACTTTTATCATTAGTTACCTTGCTGTTTTATATTTTCAGATTACAAAAACTATTATCTACTATCCATATACCACTTGTATCACCATCTCTTCGCCGAACTAGTGCACCTATACAATTTACCATTGTATTGGGTGTGTTGGGGACACAAGAGACTCTTTGTTATTTGGTTTCAGGGTTGCTTGAGAGAGACCATCTTCATCCTACGCCTCCTACGGATTGATAAACCTTAGGTCATCCACTTGAGGGAAATTTGCTACTGTCCTACAAACCTCTGCACTTGGAGGACCAACAATGTCTACAAGAAGAAGGTTGTGTAGTAGACATCATTGATCTCTCTCTCTCTCTCGTGTTCTTGAGGTGTTACGATCTTGATGTATCGCGAGCTTTGCTATTATAGTTGGATCTTATGTTTCTCCTCCCCCTCTACTCTCTTGTAATGGATTGAGTTTCCCCTTTGAAGTTATCTTATCGGATTGAGTCTTTTTAGATTTGAGAACACTTGATGTATGTCTTGCCGTGCGTATCTATGGTGACAATGGGATATCACGTGATTCACTTGATGTATATTTTGGTGATCAACTTGCGGGTTCCACCCATGAACCTATGCATAGGGGTTGGCACACGTTTTCATCGTGATTCTCCGGTAGAAAATTTGGGGCACTCTTTGAGGTCCTATGTGTTGGTTGAATAGATGAATCTGAGATTGTGTGATGCATATCGTATAATCATACCCACGGATACTTGAGGTGACATTGGAGTATCTAGGTGACATTAGGGTTTTGGTTGATCTGTGTCTTAAGGTGTTATTGTAGTACGAACCCTAGGGCTGTTTGTGACACTTATAGGAATAGTCCAACGAATTGATTGGAAAGAATAACTTTGAGGTGGTTTCGTACCCTACCATAAACTCTTCGTTCGTTCTCTGCTATTATTGACTTTGGAGTGACTCTTTGTTGCATGGGATAGTTATGTGATCCAATTATGTTATTATTGTTGAGAGGACTTGCACTAGTGAAAGTATGAACCCTAGGCCTTGTTTCAACACATTGCAATACCGTTTACGCTCACTTTTATCATTAGTTACCTTGCTGTTTTTATATTTTCAGATTAAAAAAACTATTATCTACCATCCATATACCACTTGTATCACCATCTCTTCGCCGAACTAGTGCACCTATATACAATTTACCATTGTATTGGGTGTGTTGGGGACACAAGAGACTCTTTGTTATTTGGTTGCAGGGTTGCTTGAGATAGACCATCTTCATCCTACGCCTCCTACGGATTGATAAACCTTAGGTCATCCACTTGAGGGAAATTTGCTACTGTCCTACAAACCTCTGCACTTGGAGGCCCAACAACGTCTACAAGAAGAAGGTTGTGTAGTAGACATGAAGAGCCCACTCCTCCACTTTTTCCTTGCCTCTTTCCTCCACATATGCAAAAATGCCATGTAAATCAGGCTTATAGCTCACTATTTTACTCCCTCCGTTCCAAAATAGATGACCCAACTTTGTACTAACTTAAAGTTAAGTTAGTACAGAGTTGAGTCATCTATTTTGGAACGGATGGATGTAACATCCCAAAGTTCCAATTTGGAATGTTATGCGTTAGATCATCATTGCATATCATATTTTATTGCATTTTGGCTTGATCCTAGAAATTCTATGCAACTCAAGGACCCACAGAGAGAGTTGGGGATTTCATTATTTTCATATTTGAGTTTTCTCGAATTTTAAAAGAGGATCGTTTGATTTTTATTATTTCCTCTTCGAATATTTCTTTTATGAAAATAAAAGAGAGGGCCCGAGCCGCAAGGGACACTAGCCTGGCCGGCCCTTTAAAGCCGCAAGGGCCCGAGCCGCCAGTGCCCCGCCCGAAACCCTAGCGCCGCCGCCCGAACCGCCCTACCGCCACCGGTTCCGCTCCGCCGCTGCCGCCGCGTCGCCCTCACCCCCTCGCAGCACCGCCGCTGCCCCGGAGCTACCGCTGCCCCGTTCCGCTACCCCGCCGCCGGATCCCCTCGCCGCCGACGGCCAGCCCCGCCGGAGTCGCCACCGACCTCGCCGGACCTTGCTGAGGTAGCCCGCCGCCGCCGCCGGTTTTCGTTAAGAAACCGTTCAGTTTTTTGAAAACCCTAGTTTTCTTATTTAGATCGATTTTTTTGGGTTTAGTTATTTAGCGAACGCCCATTCGTACATTCGTTTTAACGAACAGTTTTCATCTGTTAACCGCAGAGAGCGAACGTTCGTTCCTTAGCCTGTTCGTCAGTTTTCTTTTTCCAGGGTTTTTCCGCGATTATTTTCGATCGCGATTTCTGCCCTAATCTTCGTTCTAGTATAACTTTTCGCTCGTTTATCGAAATCAGGCGATTCAAGCGCCTAGATCTTCGTTTCAAAGCCCTCTTTATATTTAACCAACTTGAACAAGATTTTTCTACTGTAAAATTTGACTTAAGTCCAGATTAGTAAACGGATCTTGTTTCTTTCATAGTTTGAGTTCCGTTGCTTCGTTTGGTTTGATTCTTTTTGCAAACCGGAGTTCTTAAGTTGAACTTTCTGGTTAGACTTCTTATTTGAGTTTTACACTTGCTTCTAGTTGAGTGCTTATTGTATGCTTGTTTGTTTGCGATAGAGTACCCGGAGTGCGAAGCTTGCTACAACGAGTCTCTAGGTTTCACAGATCATCAGCAAGGCAAGTAACACTTTGATCATACCCTTTTACTACCCAGTTTTATTTGCATTAGATCAATCCTCAAACAATTGCATGGTTAGGATCTGATTAAATTGTGGGTTTTGGGAAGTAGATGAGGTAGTACCTATTCACCTGTTTATTTTTTTCAAACCTATGGGAGTTACTTCTACGTTTGCTTATATTGCTATGCTATGTTCGTAGACGTGGATTGGGTTTGAGTGCTTTCATGACAGATGTGAGTTATTAATTAATGGTTCAACTTAAGGTGGCAACTTAAATACACATCTGGGTGGATTGCTTGTGGGCACCTGGAGAATCCAGTGTTGTCCTAGGATATCCCGGAGGACCCGTGTGATCATCCTACGGCCCGCCACCCAGGCTCAAAAGGGATCATAAGATTATTCATGCTAGAAACTTCCGTGTGCAGCCACAAGCCATTATGGGCTCTGGTATAGTTGAGTAAGTTGCGTGAAGCTCTCGAAGAGGTAGACTAGCAGATGCAGTGGGTTGTAGGTGGTACGGTATATCCAGAGTGGAGAGTTAATGCTTCAGAAAGACTGTGTCTCAAATCTCCGACCATGGATGTATTCGAGTCTTGTGGGGAAAAGTGTGCAAACATCTGCAGAGTGTACAAACTAATCATGGTTAGCCGTGTCCCCGGTTATGGACATCTTGAGTATCTGGTTCTTGGATTATCATGTTGATCTCATCACCCTTAAAATAATTTGATTGGGTTTAATGATGATGCTTAATTGGGATTGAGTTGGAGGAACCTTCTCAATGTTTAACAAACACCATGATAGTTAAATAAAATTTATTCCTTTGTTGTAGGAAAAAATTGGCTTTATGCAAAACTGAAACCCTAGAGCTTACCACCAGCCAAATATGCATGTAGTGATAGAATTTATTCTTTTCATTACTCTATGTGTTGCCTTGCCAGCATATTCCATGTGCTGACCCATTTCGGGCTGCAACATTCATGTTGCAGACTTTCCAGATGACGAGTAAGGAGCCATAGGTCGCTGTCTTTCACTTAGTGATGCCGTTGGAGTTGATGGACTCACTTTATTCTTCCAAGCCATATTTATTGTAATAAGTTCTCGTTTGAGACATTCGATGTAATAAGTGTGTGATTTCTACTCTGTTATAAATCCTCAAGTACTATGCATGTCAGCATTACCGATCCAGGGATGACACTGATTCACAGAGACCAGACTGTTTGAGGTCAGGTCGCTACAATGGAGTACTTACTTTCTCCTACAGGTGCTGAGCTTGCCACATAGGCATAAAGTCTGATGTGGCTAGTTAATTAAGAAGAGAGAGACTAGTTTGGTGACCCAAGGAAGAAACAGTGCTAAGCGCGTGTACCTAGGTGAAAAGACAATTTTGAGTCTATAGTTAATTAAATGAAGCAAACTTAGCAACAAAAAACTAAGCACCTATGTATTGGGGACTTGATTGCTAAGCCATTTAATGCCCTTAGCACCTCATCTAAGCACCATTTCATTGAAAGAGGTCACTCCTTGGCAAATGCAATAAATACTACGAAGAAAGAGATATAGAGAAGTAAAAAAAATACTCTTATAGCCAACCTTATAGCTAACCTTATTGTAGTACGAGTGACTAAGTGATGACTATGTATGACATGCCAACATCAGATAGCCTAACGCACTGTGCTAAATCTCCAAGGGCGCGACCGCACAAGCGAGGCGATGGTCGTGGTAGGCGGCGCGACCATGATACGGGCTGCTGGCAGCCCTTGGATCTGAGATCGAACGATCGCATGCTAAGTTGCTGAAAATTTGCAGAATAACCCTTCAGGATAGGATATTCACCCATAGGGCTAGAATCACGCCATGCAACCGTTCGACCCCAGATCCAAGGGCTCTCGGAAGCCCGTATCATGGGAGAATGGAAAGCTTCGTATCACCTATAATTTTCCCGATGCTTGACATGACATCGAAAGCCACTTAATTGGGCGTCGAGTAGACATGACATCTAATTGGGCCCCCATAGAACTGTGCATGAATCCATTTATCCAGCAGGCAAGCCACTACCCTGCCGTTCACACGCCCCACTCAGCATTTTTACAATCAAAAAACCGCTGGCAGTTCGCTCCTACTCGTCCCCGGACGTCCTTTAACATTACGGCAGTTCGCTCCTAGTCGCCCCGTACTTTCATATTACAGCAGTTCCACTAATCCTAACCCTCCTCCCAAATTCATAACGTCCCAAATCTCCATGATCGGCAGTGAGTACAAGGTTAGAACCATCACCGGCGATGAGTTCAACGTTATCTACACCCGTTCTTCCACGATGGTGAAAGGATGCCTTGCTCGCTTCAGTCGCATGTTCGAAAACTCAAATGATGAGTGGGTCGCTGGGCTAGATGTTGAGTACACCACAGTCCTGGGACAAGAGAAGGATCTAAAGGAGGAAGAGAAGAAGAAGCCCGCCATGATCCAGGTTTGCGTGCATGACTTATGCTTGGTTTACCACATATGCCATGCCGACGTTAAGTGCGAGGAATTTAAGAACTTCCTCAAGGGCAGCCTAGTCAAATTCGTTACTGTAGACTTTACGAATGACAAAAGAGTCCTGGGTCGGATAGGCCTCATTGTAGGCAACCCCTTCAACCTCCAGAAGAATCGGCTGCTGATCTCTCGTGGTCAGCCTTCAATGCTGACCCTAGCAGGAGCCATGGTTCATCCTTCGCACGGTAAACTAGAGAAACCTCCATACACGTTTCGTCGTCATGCATGGCAGTGGAATGTACTAGATATAGACCACATCCACTACGTTGCAATGGATGGCTACCTTTGTTCCAATATCTACAAGGGTTTGATGAAGAGAAAGAGCCAAGTGTGCAGTTCAAGCAAAGAAGTATCGGCCAAGAGGAAGAGGGACAAGGACGAAGTCAAGGACGTGGACGAGGACTCCGAGTAAGGTGGCCGTGTCATTGCTCATGGTGGTTCTAATGCAGTGTCTACCGGATTAGTTGCATAGTTTAATTTCAGGTGTGCTTAGTTTAATTTGAGGGGTGTGTTGTGCTGAGCCCCAGCAGAACTATGTTATGTTTCTTCTCGTTATATCTCATACATTTCATCTTTTAGTTGGTATAGTACTACCACTCGTTTCTTCACATTATATATGTACAATATATATGGCCAACATCATATAGCCAGCAGTTTAGTTGTCAAAGAATTTCAGGGTGCTTAGTTTTGTCAAAGAATTCCAGGGTGCTTAGTTTTATTTGAGGTGTGTGTTGTGCTGGACACCATTAACTTATCATTGTGAGAATCGGCTTATTTCTGTCATGTAACATGGTCAACGGGTTTGACGTGAAAATAACAATGTCTAATGGCATTTCTGAGCAAGCATCTAACTTAACGATGGCATTTTTAGATATCTAATTGCATTTTGGAGCAGGCATCTCACAGATCGATGGCATTTTTTGAGTAGTTGTAACTTCCAATGGCAAAACTGAGTAGTGATACACAACTAGTGGCATAAATAATAAGAACCCAAGAATTAAATAGGTATGCTAATTTCTTTATTTCTTTCTTTATACCTTTGTGTGCGAAACAATATATGCTGCCTCCCCCCAGATTTTCTTTACAGAGGCAACATAGAACTATATGAGTGCCCTGTTAAATTTTGGAATCATTCCGGGTTCGTTTGGCCTTTTTTATACATTAATTGAGTTTCTGGTCATTTAATGTGCATAATTCAAATTTGAACTACAAGCACATGCTCCCGTGCACCAAAGTTGATTGAAAAATCACATGTTTGTCCTCGGGTGAATTTCTAGGTCCCATGCAATAAATGGGAATGAAATTCAAACATCTGGGCATCGTGGTTCGGCCGAGAACATTGAGAAGCTTGGTTTTAAAATTCTTGTAAATCCAAAACACGCCTGAAAATCATGAAACTTGGCATGGTGTCATGTCATGGTACTACCATGCTGTGGTAAAAGAATTTGCAGAATAGGAACAAGTTTTGGTGTAAGTTTCTTGCAAACCGAAGCTTCTCTCAAGAAGGCTCGTGGTTCTGAGAGGGAACGGGTCACCTTTGTGTGCATAATTAAAATTTTAAATACAAGCACATGCTACAGTGCACCAAAGCTGGTTGAAAAATCACATGTGTGTCCTCGGGTAAATTTCTAGGTCCCATGCCAGAAATGGGAATGAAATTCAAACATCTGGGTGTCATGGCTAGGCTGGAAACATTGAGAAACTTGGTTTTTTAATTCCTGTAAATATGAAACACGCATGAAAATCATGAAACTTGGTTTGGTGTCATGACATGGCACCAACATGTTGTGGTAATTTTGCTGTCTGATTTGCGAAGGCACACAAATTTACAATCAACAAAGTCATTTTGGAACAAGTGCTGTCACGTTACAATTGGAAACACAAGTATTATTGAAACCGTGGGCGTTCTATTTACCATTTACGTGCCACCACGCGTCCCCTTTTTTCATTAGCAAGGAGGCGCCGTGCAGGGTAGGTATTTGAGTACGGGAGGCGTGCGATCAGACCCCTGCGCGTGCTTATTGGGAGGAGAGCCCTTTGACCTCCATCTGTCGTCCACCTCTCTCCCAAGGTCTCCATTAATGGCGCTTGAGCCTATGTTTAATGGCGTGGCAATGTCTCACTCGACTGAGAATTAAGAGAGAAGAAAGAAAATCTGAAAAGAAAATTTTGCACGGATCTTGATGTAAGATTCGACGGACCTATATAGCATCTACTGCAACTTATAGCAGGACTGATGAATATATATAAGGACGAGGAGAGTGGATAATAATTGTCTTACATAATTAGGAAGATAATTAAAAAAGCCACATGCGGCTATGCCCGAAATACACAAGGGCAAAAGAAGAAGGAAGACGCATACACCGATCTGGCTCGCTGATCTCTACTTTCTTTATGCGCTGCAGGTCGTGGAGACTAGTTCTCGCAGCGGTCAATGATCTCTTTCATCAGTTTCATGTCCTTAATACGCTGCTTGGTAGCATCCATGGATTCCTCCACCAGCCTGTTGCGCTCGATGCGGAGCATGGCATTCTCGTCCATAAGTTTCTTGATGATGACGCCCGCCCTCTGCAGCAAGGCAGCGGTCTCCTCCTCCTACTTCGCGCTTCCGGCGATCTTCGCCCTCAGCAGGTCATGCTCGCCCCGGAGCTTCGCATTGCCCTCCCCTAGTTGCCGGATTACGCTGGTAGCCTCGTCCTGCAACCTCGCCCAGCCGGAGATCTGATCCATCTGGCTATGGACCATCGCATGCATGCGCCTGTAAGAGTCCTCGCCTGCCTGCGAGAAATTTTCCCAGGCCGCCGCGGCACGGCGGGACCTCCATGTTGGTTCGACGGTGCGGTGGGACATCTCTGCCGCTTCCGCGGTGTGGCCGGACTAGTCTGCTACATCAACGGCGCGGTGGGACCTCCATGTTGCTTCGGCTGCGCAGCGGGACCTCTGTGCTGCTACTACTGCACGGCTGGACATGTCGGCTGCTTTCGCGGTGAGGCGGGACGTCTCTCGTGCTTCCTCTTCCATGCTCACCTCTCCCTGGTGGAAATCTCTCGACCCAAAACTCATGCTGGCCATGGCTTGATTGACTTGATTGTTTTTTTGTGGATGAGGAGTTGAGGAGGAATGTGCAGTCATCTTAGCATAGTAGTATTTATAACCGAGTACTACTAATACGCTCCTAAGTGGGAAACTGTTTAGGTTGTGATCGGTGTGAACAGGTTTGCAATTAAATATAGCATGGTAGTAGTAGTAATTTGGAATGTGACGAGACGCGCTCAAAATTTATTGACGGTTCTAGTTTCGAAGTGCGGCACTATTCCCGGATGGAGTAACGTCGGCACATTTTCTCGGCCGTGGTGTAGCATATGCCATGGTACTTGTTCTTTTTCTACTTCTGTGTACGTGCAAAAATTGGCACCGTCGGATACATATCTTACGCTTGGTGTTCGACAGGAATAGCCTCGTGGCGAGCTATAGACTAGTCTTTTTTTAGACGCATTACACCTATCTCTCGGGACTTCTCACACGCACCATCACTGCTCCCTAGGTCGATTCCCCCCACATACACTTGTACTCTGAGAAGAGGTGCATGCACACACTCGTCCTTTCTCACACACACATCTGTAGCTACGAATTGTAGTGTTCTCAACCATCCGATTGGCTATATCATAGGTTTCATGTTGCTCCTTGGCCTTGAGATTGAGAAGATTAAAACGCGGAGGCTAAGATGGAGGCGTGAGGTTTTGGTTAATGTGCGGGCCGCACACGGCACCAACACGACACGAGCTTTGTCTGCCTGGTGCGCATGCAGTCGAGTGAGTTGTCCTAGTATAGACACAACCAGGCCCTCGTTGGTATCCGCGCCTCGACTTTGGCTGGTCATAGTGGAGAGTAACATAGACTAGTTACTAGTCTATGTTACTAGGACCTTCATAGTGGGTAGTGTCATATAGTATATGCATAATTTGGCGACGAGCACTCTCTATATGTACCACCTTTTTTTCTTTAATTTCATCTTGTTGTTTTTGCTCCATGGCGCAATCCATCTATACTACTACTGTACAAATGTATACATTTTTTAAAAGGCTAGAGGGCGGGGCAGTCTAGCTTGGTCCTTTTCACGAGAGGCGAGGGCCTTTGTGATTTTACGGCTCATTACTGCTGGAAGGCGGGGCCTTGTGATTTGACTGCTCGTATAAATGTGCCGACGACCTAAGGAGGAGCAAAGAACCGTGCGGTATACTCAAGTTTTCCACTGGATTAGTACTACAACGAAGGAGCACGAAACACGGCAGCCCAGTGCCATATGGTGATAAAAAATGATCAAAATTTGCTAGTCATCTCATTGTTAGCATTGTTCTATTCATGCCTCGCAGAGAACATGACACGTGCGGCGAGACACCTGAAGCAAAACAAGAAACACAGGAGCAAAAGAAGGAAGATTATCACCCCAATTGATCTAATTCGCCGCGGAGTCGTAACTGCTTATTCATCGCCTCCACGACCTCCATCTTCTTGCGCGTCTCCTCCGTCATCTTCTTCATTCTGTCCATGACGCGGGATTTCTCGACGCGAGCCTTCATCATCTGTTCCACGGCCACATTACGTACCTTGACAGCAGCCGGGTGCTCGATGCGGAGCTTCACTAATTCCTCCTTCTGTTCCATGAAGAGGGCATGCAGCATCTTCATCGAGGAACTACTACTCTCATGCAGCTTCTTCCAGCCGGCATTCTTCTCCTTCAGCAAGTCGAGCTCGTGGTAGAGCTTCACCTTGTCCTCCTAAAGTTGCAGGATTTCGCCGGTTGCCTTCTTCTCCGAGGCAATGCTCTTCTCCAGCAGCATCACCAAGTCGGCGGTCAACTCCCCCTGCTTATTGAGCTCAGCGGGCATGTCATCGAGTCTCTCCTTCAGCAGCTCCACCAAGCCGTGGATGAACTCCTTCTACTTATTGAGGTGCTTATTGAGCTGATCGGGCATTCCGTCGAGGGATAATGACTCCAGCGCTGCCAGCTCGGCATATTCGTCTCCACGGCTAGGGCGCTCCTAGGAGCCATCGCCAGCCCATGAGAGATCTTTCAAGGTCTCTGCGTGGTGGCGAGCCCTCTTTTTTTCCCGCAGCCTTGGTTGCCGCTCCCTTGTTATGAGTAGTTCTCGACCTAGAGCTCTGCGCACCAGACATGGCAAGGACGGACAAAAAAGAAGCACTTATGAGGAGGAAAGGTAGAGTAATTTTCAGTTAGGTAGTTCCCCTTTTTATTGTTGGAAATATGCCCTAGAGGCAATAATAAATTAGTTATTATTATATTTCCTTGTTCATGATAATTGTTTATTATCCATGCTAGAATTGTATTGATAGGAAACTCAGATACATGTGTGGATACATAGACAACACCATGTCCCTAGTAAGCCTCTAGTTGACTAGCTCGTTGATCAATAGATGGTTACGGTTTCATGAGCATGGACATTGGATGTCGTTGATAATGGGATCACATCATTAGGAGAATGATGTGATGGACAAGACCCAATCCTAAGCCTAGCACAAGATCGTGTAGTTCGTTTGCTAAAGATTTTCTAATGTCAAGTATCATTTCCTTAGACCATGAGATTGTGCAACTCCCGGATACCGTAGGAATGCTTTGGGTGTACCAAACGTCACAACGTAACTGGGTGGCTATAAAGGTGCACTGCGGGTATCTCCGAAAGTGTCTGTTGGGTTGGCACGAATCGAGACTGGGATTTGTCACTCCGTGTAACGGAGAGGTATCTCTGGGCCCACTCGGTAGGACATCATCATAATGTGCACAATGTGACCAAGGAGTTGATCACGGGATGATGTGTTACGGAACGAGTAAAGAGACTTGCCGGTAATGAGATTGAATGAGGTATCGGGATACCGACGATCGAATCTCGGGCAAGTATCGTACCGATAGACAAAGGGAATTGAATACAGGATTGATTGAATCCTCGACATCGTGGTTCATCCGATGACATCATCGTGGAACATGTGGGAGCCAACATGGGTATCCAGATCCCGTTGTTGGTTATTGGCCGGAGAGTTGTCTCGGTCATGTCTGCATGGTTCCCGAACCCGTAGGGTCTACACACTTAAGGTTCGGTGACGCTAGGGTTGTAGAGATATTAGTATGCGGTAAACCGAAAGTTGTTCGGAGTCCCGGATGAGATCCCGGACGTCACGAGGAGTTCCGGAATGGTCCGGAGGTAAAGATTTGTATATAGGAAGTCCAGTTTCGGCCACAGGGAAAGTTTCGGGGGGTCATCGGTATTGTACCGGGACCACCGGAAGGGTCCCGGGGGTCCACCGGGTGGGGCCACCTATCCCGGAGGGCCCCATGGGCTGAAGGGACGTAGGAACCAGCCCCTGGTGGGCAGGTGCGCCCCCCCTTGGGCCTCCCATGTGCCTAGGGTTGGAAACCCTAAGGGGTGGGGGCGCCTCCACTTGGCTTGGAGGCCAAGCCACCCCTAAGGCTGCCGCCCCCTCCCTAGATGGGATCTACAAGGGGCCGGTGCCCCCCTAGGCCCCTATATATAGTGGAGGGGAGGGAGGGCAGCCACACCTGAAGCCCTGGCGCCTCCCTCCCGTGACACCTCTTCCTCCCCGCTTGTGCTTGGCGAAGCCCTGCCGGGATCCCGCTACTTCCACCACCACACCGTCGTGCTGCTGGATCTCCATCAACCTCTCCTTCCCTTGCTGGATCAAGAAGGAGGAGATGTCTCTCCCAACCGCACGTGTGTTGAACGCGGAGGTGCCGTCCGTTCGGCGCTAGGATCATCGGTGATTTGGATCACGACGAGTACGACTCCATCAACCCCGTTCACTTGAACGCTTCCGCTTAGCGATCTACAAGGGTATGTAGATGCACTCCTCTCTCTCGTTGCTAGTCTCTCCATAGATTGATCTTGGTGACACGTAGGAATTTTTTTGAATTTCTGCTACGTTGCCTGTTGGAGATATTACTGCTGGGCGTAAACCGGCCTATCTGGGCCGAGTCAACTTCATCAGTAGTTCAAGAGTGCTTAAGCCCGAGAAGACAGATGAGGGCCTAAAGCCCGTAGTCGGTTTAAGACTTGTAGCTGTAAACCGGCATTTGTATATAAACCTGTATTGTAAGTTAGGAATAAGGAGAGACCAACCCGGATACGAATATGGACCGGTGTTGGGACTTTGTGAACCGACGGGCGTCACCCGTGTATATAAGGGGACGACCCGGCGGCGGTTCAAGGACAACAGACAACAACTCGAGACTTAGGCGAAGCTTGTTTGCTCCCTAGTCATCGAAACCCCATCAATTCCATCACAACTAGACGTAGGCTTTTACCTTCATCGAAGGGGCCGAACTAGTATAAACTCTCTTGCATCCCTGTGTCCGCTTTAACCCCTTCAAGATAACCCGTTGTGATGGCTCCATGACTAAGTCCTTTCTCTAGGACATCTGCCGTGACAAAACCACGACAGTTGGCGCCCACCGTGGGGCTATCGCACGATGGTTTCAAGTTCTTGGAGGGCCTCTTTGAAGGGCTCAAGGGCTACGCCGTGGGCCGGATGACTAAGAGCCGTCGCGGCAAGCTCTACATCGATGATGCAGGCTGGGGCCCCGAGGCCGGCTCAGTTGAGTACGGGTACCGGGTCCCCTTTGGTGGCATACACGTTTTCATCGGCAAGATCGGAGAACCGGGCCCTGAGCCGGACATCTGCACCGACCTCGTCGAAACGGCTCAGCGTGCGCGATCTGCCCGGGTTAAACCGGCCGTGAAGTGTGCCTTCGTGGGAGTCATCCATGGAGGAGGACATGAGGACGGATTGGGATCTGGCAGCGAGACCGTCATTTACTCCGGCGATGAGTCATTCGGAGAAACCGAATCTCTTTATCAGCTACAAGATGGCTGGATTGGGGGCTGTTCCGATGGTGACAGTATTCCGGACCCCTCTGATCTACCCAACCGAGTTGGAATATTCATAGCTGGTACACAAGCAGCACTTCATTCTTCGACTGCTGCACCAATAACCTCCGGTTCAACAGCGGCGATAGCTTCTAGGGCAGGGAGCTCTGCGCGCCCGCCGGCTCAAGTTCTATCAGATCTATTTGATGCATTGGCTGTGCTTATGCAGAGGCTAATCCGGCAGATCAGGAAGTCCACAATGCGGAGGTTGCAAAGGTGAAGGAATAGATCACCCAGGCCAAGGCGGACCTGGCAGCTGAGGATGCCAGGATGACCGCAGAGCGGGCTGCTTTAGACGCACAAGCCTACAGGCTCATGTTGGACCAGAATGCGTCGCATGAAGTCATGAAGAGGAAGTACCGATCCCGTTTGCCTTCGGTTTTCGAGGCCAGAGACCTTTTCAACACCCAGGAGCAGGAGCCAATAATCTGCTGGAGGTAAACCGGACGGAAGCCCCTGCGACCGGCGCGCCGGTTTAGCCCCGTCGGATGGATCTGCCTCGTCAAAATACTGTTATACCTCAGGCTGTTTCGACATCTCCGGGTCACTACTCCAACCCGATGGACAATCTCGTTGCCGCTGCTGCACGGCTGGAGGCCATTCCAATTGAAGGTGACTCGCCGCGGGCAGTAGAGACGCGACGGGTCAAGGAGCTTCTAAGGACAGCTTTGGTTCAACAAGAAGCATACTCGTACAGCCGCGACCGGATCCACTCGACCCCCCGTCCAAGCCGGAGCTATAGCAAACATATGGATGAACCGGCAGTGTCGAGTAATGAACGACGTGGAGCGCCCCGTGGCAACAACCCGGCGGGTGGTGCTGAGAACGCTCAGGAAATGGTGGACCGGGCCCGAGCACGCAGGGAGGCCGAGTTAGCCGCACAGCATCAGGCTCGGCAGCTCACGCCGGTTCGTCCAACTATCTCGATCGAACCTGGTGTTACTTCTAGTTCTTTGGGGGTGCCTTGCCTTATCCCCGCTTTACGCAATGTGCGCCTGCCCAAGGATTTCAAAGGCCCGCGCAAAGTACCAAATTACACGGCGGATCAACCTCCAGAGACATGGGTGGAGAGCTATGAGATGGCCATGGAGATGCTTGATGTGGATGACGCGGCGTGTGCAAAATACTTCACCATGATGCTTGAAGGAACGGCCCGTACTTGGTTAAAAAGCTTGCCGGCTAATTCTATCAGTTCATGGGCCCAATTACGAGCCTGGTTTATCAGCAATTTCAAGGATACATGTAAACAGCCTATGTCGATAGTGGACTTAGCTGCCTGCATCCAGGAGGAAGGAGAATCAACGACTCATTGGGTGTGCCGGGTTTCACAAGTGTTGCACTCATCAGACCGCATCAACGCTGACACCGCAGTATTAACCCTAGAAGGCAACTGCCGGTTTGGGCCCCTAAAGCTGAAGTTGGGACGGATGAAGCGTCATTGCACTGACATGGGGACCCTCATGGCTGCTTTGGTAAAGTATGCTGATTCTGATAGTACCAAGGATCCCGAATCTGATGATGACAAGGCAGGGAAGGGAAAGAAGAACAGCAACTCCAAAGGTCAGCATCGTCACTAGGCAGGCAATGGTGGTGGAGGCAAGCGTAAAGCGGATGGCAAGATGGACTTTGTGGCTAATACCAACACGCAGGACAATGGCCAGCGACACAAGGGTAAACCGAAAAATCGCAGTGGGGCACCCAACCCTAACCCGGACCGCCTAAACTATCTGCTGAGCCAGCCCTGTCCAAGACATGGGACGAAGGAGGCGCCAGCAAACCACCTTTGGAAGGATTGCTTCATTATGCAGGAGTTCAAGAATTCTAATGCTTTCCGGTATGATCACGGCTCCGGCGGTGGCTCAGGGTCCGGGCCGGGTTACGGTGGAGAAAATTCCGGTTCAGGATTTAATGGTAATCCGGGCGGACATAATAATCAAAATAGTCAGAACAACCAGGGTGGTTACAACCAACAGCAGCAGCAGTCAGGTTACCAGAGCAACCCAAAGCAGTTGAGCAGTGGGCAGTACCATGTCTTCACCACTAGCTTGGACAAGAGAGACCAGAAGGTTCAGAGGCGGGCGGTCAACTCTGTTGAACCAACCATACCCCGTTATCTACGCTGGTCTGAACAACCAATCATATGGAGCAGAGAGGATCACCCTCCCTAGGTTGATAATCCGGGTCAGTTGGCTCTGGTGGTGGCGCCTCAGGTGGGAGGTTACAAGTTCACCAAGGTGCTCATGGATGGAGGGAGCAGCATTAATATCTTGTACTATGAGACCTTCCGTCGTATGGGACTAACAGATAAAAATCTCAAACCGTCCAATACGGTGTTCCACGGTGTAGTACCTGGCAAATCAGCATGTCCTGTTGGTAAGATAGCTCTGTAAGTGGCCTTTGGGGATGATCATGATTCCAGGTCGGAGACATTGACGTTTGAAGTGGTGAAAATCCAAAATCCATATCACACCCTGTTTGGGCGACCGGCCTACGCCAAGTTTATGGCACAGCCCTGTTATGTGTATTTGCAGCTCAAGATGCCGGGTCACAAGGGGACAATAACGGTTCACGGAAGCCGCAAAATCGCTTTGGAGTGCGAGGAAGGAGATGCGGCCTATGCAGAGTCGGTTTGTGCCACCAAGGAGCTGAAGTATTATAAGGACACTGTTGATCCGGCGGACATGACTCCATTAAAGAAGCCAACTACGGAGCATGATCCGGCCCTGAAGTTCAAATCGGCAGCAGAAACTAAGCTTGTTGACTTCATACCTGGCGATTCGTCCAAGCAGTTCAGCATCAGTGCCAACTTGGATCCAAAATAGGAAAGCGCGCTCATCGAGTTCATCCGTGAGAATCTGGACATTTTTGCATGGAAGCCCTCTGACATGCCAGGTGTACCGAGGCAACTCGCTGAGCACACCCTTAATGTGGATCCTAAATACAAACCGGTGAAACAGTTCCTCCGCTGGTTTAACGAAGAAAGACGCAAGGCGGTTGGAGAAGAGGTAGCCAGGCTCTTAGCAGCTGGCTTTATTATTGAAGTTTTTCACCTGAGTGGCTTGCCAATCCGGTGCTGGTCCTTAAGAAAAACGACACCTGGCACATGTGTGTGGATTACACAGATATTAATAAGGCTTGTCCAGCAGATCCTTTTGCCCTCCCCCGTATTGATCAAATTATTAATGCTACTACGAGTTGTGAGCGTTTAAGTTTTTTGGATGCATATTCTGGCTATCATCAGATCAAAATGGCAGTTAAGGACCAGGAGATGACAGCATTCATAACTCCCTTTGGAGCCTTCTGCTATGTGTCTATGCCCTTTGGGCTCAAGAGTGCCCAGGCAACTTATCAACGGTGTGTGCAAAATTGTCTTCACAAGAAGATTGGCCGTAATGTACATGCTTACATGGATGATATCGTGGTTAAATCCAGGGAGAAGGAGACTCTGATTGATGATTTGAAGGAAACCTTTGATAACCTGAGGACATACAAGATGATGCTTAATCCGGACAAGTGTGTCTTTGGTGTACCGGCGGGCAAGTTATTGGGTTTTCTGGTGTCCAATAGGGGAATTGAGGCTAATCCGGAGAAGATCACAGCCATCACCTCCCTGGCTAAACTGAAGTGTATCAATGATGTTCAACACCTGGCAGGCCGGATTGCCGCGTTAAGCCGGTTTATCAGTCGTCTTGGTGAGAAGGCAATCCCTTTGTGTCAGATGTTCAAGAAGACGGATCAGTTTGTCTGGAGTTCCGCTGCTGATGAAGCATTTGAGGACTTAAAGCGGCAATTGGCCAATCCGCCTGTGCTCGCCGCTCCCATTAACAAGGAGCCGTTACTGCTATATGTTGCTGCTAATGCTCGGGCGGTCAGCGTGGCTATTGTGGTGGAGCGAAAGGAGGCAGGTAAGGAGCATCCGGTTCAATGTCCGGTCTATTATATCAGCGAGGTACTCATTGAGTCCAAGCAAAGGTATCCGCATTGGCAGAAGCTAGTGTATGGAGTTTTTATGGCAAGCCGGAAGCTTAAACAATACTTCCAAGGGCACCCAATTACGGTGGTCAGTTCTGCTCCTTTGGGGGATATCACCCAGAACCGGGAAGCAACTGGCCGGATTGCCAAGTGGGCTATAGAGCTTGGGCCGCATGGTTTTAAGTATGTGCCTCGGACGGCGGTTAAGTCTCAAGCGCTTGTTGATTTCATCAATGATTGGACGGAAATGCAAGCACCTGAAGAAAAGCCGGATCACACATATTGGACCATCCATTTTGACGGATCCAGGCAATTGGAAGGCTCGGGGGCTGGAGTTGTATTAACTTCCCCACGAGGTGATAAGTTTTGTTACATTCTCCGCTTAATGTTCCCTTGTACTAACAATGCAGCTGAGTATGAAGCCTTGCTCCATGGTCTCCGGATGGCTAAGGAGATGAATCTAAGTCGAGTTAAGTGCTTCGGTGACTCGGACCTCGTGGCTCAACAAGTGTCTGGCACTTGGGACTCCAAGGACCCACTCATGGCAGCATATCGTCGTGAGGTGGATATTGTTGCAGGTCATTTTAAAGGCTATCAGGTGGACCATGTGGACCGGTGGAAAAATGAAGCGGCGGACGCCTTAAGCCGGCTGGGCTCTCAGCGCAAACCGGTCCCGCCCAATGTTTTTCTGGATGTGCTGCACAACCCGTCGGTCAAGATCCCTGGTGAAGCGGATTTGGCTATTCCTGATCCGGAGGCTCAATTGGTGGCAGCTCTTCATGTTATTCCGGATTGGACGCTTCCTTACCTGGCGTACAAGAACCGGGGCGAGTTACCAGAGGATGAGACTCTGGCCCGACAGATAATCCGGTGATCCAAGTCCATGACTATTATCAACGGCGAGTTGCATCATTGCAGTGTGTCAGGGGCGTTTCAACGTTGTGTGTCTCCTGAAGAAGGCCGTGAAATTTTGCGTGAGATCCATGAAGGAGATTGTGGTCACCACGCCGGTTCAAAATCTCTGGTGGCTAAAGCGTTTCGCCATGGCTTCTATTGGTTAACTGCTCATGCTGATGCGGAGGATCTAGTCAGACGATGTGATGGTTGCCAAAAGTTTTCAAGACGTGCTCATGTGCCGGCTCAAGAACTGAGAATGATTCCAATTACTTGGCCGTTTGCGACTTGGGGGCTGGATATGGTTGGACCTTTCGAAAGGTCCAAAGATAAGAAGACCCACCTCCTGGTGGCGGTTGACAAGTTTACAAAGTGGGTGGAGGCGGAACCTGTTAGCAAGTGTGATGCAGCCACGGCGGTTCAGTTCATTAAAAAAGTGATTTTCCGGTTTGGCTTTCCACAGAGTATCATCACAGATAATGGTACCAATTTGTCTAAAGGTGCCATGAAGGAGTTCTGCGAACGGGAGCACATCCGGCTCGACGTTTCATCGGTGGCACACCCATAGTCCAATGGTCAAGCAGAAAGGGCTAATCAAGAGATCTTGAGAGGCATCAAGCCCCGGCTTATGGTTCCTTTGCAGAGAACACCGGGTTGTTGGGTAGAAGAGTTACCATCTGTGTTATGGAGCATCAATACTACACCCAACAGATCAACAGGATATACACCGTTCTTCATGGTTTACGGAGCGGAGGCGGTTCTCCCCAGTGATATCCGTCATGATTCACCCCGTGTGGCAGCTTATGTTGAAGAGGACAATGAGACAGCACGGCAAGACGCTTTGGACCTGTTGGATGAAGAACGTGACGTAGCAACTGCCCGCTCGGCGATTTACCAACAAGATCTTCGTCGTTATCACAGTCGCCGAGTCAGAACCAGAACCTTTCAGGAAGGAGATTTGGTGCTTCGGCTCATCCAAGATCAGACTGATATGCATAAGCTATCCCCACCTTGGGAGGGGCCTTTCATGGTCAGCAAGAATCTGCACAACGGGTCATACTATCTGATCGATATTCGAGAGCATAAAGACTCACGTACATCAGAGGAGGAGACCAACAGGCCGTGGAACATAGCTCATCTTCGGCCTTACTATACCTGAGCCATTGGCTCTACTTATGTACATATTACAACGATGTATATATTATGACTAAATATAATAAACCGGAACCTCAGCTAAAGCGGGGTATCTGTTCTTTTACATCATGTGTGGTTACACGGAGTTGTTCTAAAGCGGCCTCCGGTTTACCCCTTGAGTTAGCTTTTCAAAAGCGTCATGTTATATCACTTGGGGGCTTGGTCGTGTCCGAACCAATGCAATACCTCTTGATAGGCGAGAGCCACCAGATCACTTGGGGACTTGGTCATGTCTGAACCAGTCATGCCTCTTGATCGGCCTAAGGCCACAGAATCACTTGGGGGCTTGGTCGAACCCGAACCATTGCCATGCCACTTGATCGGCATAAATGCCACGGTTTCATTTGGGGACCTGGCTGACTTGAACCATAGCTACACCTATCGGGAGCTTGGTCGTGTTCGACCATGGTAACGCCATTTGATCAGCTCAAATAAGCCTCTTTTTGCAAACGGTTTTGTCATTGCCTTTGCTTCACACTTTTCCTTGAAAGATATTTCTTTCTTTTTATTGCATTTTTTAAACCGACAAAGTTTTAAACCGGTTCACACTGTCAATTGACGGAACACGGTCCATTTTTGATCCGGCGACTATTTGCTCGGTTTGATTTTTTTGTTAACTCCTATTATGGAGTAACATGGTGTTTATTATAACCCGACACGGTTTACATGGTAAACCGGCATCATATATATATATAGGAGCTGCTATCTCCTCCAACAGTGTGGGTTTATAAAACTCCGCTTCAAGATTGGCCAAGCCAACTTCACGCTCAACGATGGCAGGTATTATGTATCTCAAAAATTTGGTCATATACTTAAAAATTTCGGATGTTTTGATTTCATGTATGCAGACATCATATTCCGCCTAACGGTACAACCGCGGTGGCACTTTAAGATTTTTTATTGCAGAAAGTACTTTGGAAATTTCATCACCCAAAGGAAGAGCAAATTGCAGTAATTATGCACGAAGGCATATCAACATCAAAAAGTATCAGCTAGCCTATTACAAGGCAACATGGTGCCCATAATAAGATCATTGTTTTTCGCAAGGGAGAAGCAGTTTTAAACCAGCTTCTGGTTCAAGCTTGGCCACCAGCCTGGCCTGATGGTTGTGGATCATCCCGCGCCACTTCAGCTTCAGTTTCTCTACCCAGCGGCTGGAAATCAACAGTTGTCCAGTCGATTCCCATTAATGCTTGAAAGATAGCTTCATCATGGATCAGCAATGACGGGTCAATATCGGGAGCGTAAGTATGCTTACGGATTGGAGGGATAAGATTTTCCGATTCATGAATTGGTGCAGCTATTCGCTTGTTTTGATTGTCATATAGGGCTTGATAATGAGACAAGTTTGCTTCTTCAGCCAATTGACAAGCTAGCGGATGCACCTCCCGGTTTATTGCTCGCAGATCCGCTTCACCAAACTCTGTCCCGTCTTCCTTCAAGCTGGGATAGCCCTGAGCCGCTTCAATAGGATCAAAATCCGTCACCCAAGCTTTTGCCCGGATTAAGGCATTGATCGCACCGGTTCGAGCAGCAGATTTCTTCAGCTCTTCAACCCGGGCAGGAAGCACCGACAGTTTCATCAGATTGTCTTGAATCAAAGTGGGCGCCAGTTTGTTCTGGGACGCAGTACAGATGATACGCTGTGCACCAGTGTACAGTTGTTCGATCAACGTATAGGCGGCTTTCAATTTCTTCCGCACATCTGACCCCAAGTGACCAATGCATGTCCCTGAAATATCATAAAGGGTTAACAAACCAGCAGCTCTGTAAGATGGCAGAATCAATTCATAAGTCAAACTGGCTTACCAAAGATAGCAGTGGTCATGGTATGCACGTGCCGCTTTATGCTGCTCAGTTCATCCGCCACCGGTTTTAGTGTAGCCTCGGCATCCACTGCTCGTTTGAGTAAAGCGGACTTTTCAGTGGCCCAATCCGCCTGCTTCTTCTTGAAGCTCTCCTTAAGCTGTTCCATGGCGCTTAAAGCGCTAGCTAATTCCTCTTTTGCTTTGGAGGTTTTAGCTTGTTGGGATTTCAGATTTTCTTGGAGATCGGCGACTTGGCTTTCTTTCGTCTTCAGCTCAGCCTGCATGCAGACAGTTATATGCTTCAGCAAAACAGTACAAGGATTGAAGTACCAACCACATAACAAGTTATGCACTTGGCACTTGGGGGCTAATGCATATTCGATCTTCATATTTCAATTGCTTACAAAGTCCCAAGATCAATACAAGTATTCAACTTGGCACTTGGGGGCTAATGGCTATTTGCTCGTATATATTCTGATGCGGCAATCTCAATTACTTAAAGTCCCGGTTTAACTACGCTAAGTTGAACCGGCCCTTGGGGGCTACATCAGCGAATTTCAAAGCATTAAGATTCATATTAGTAAGTCCCGGTTTGAAAGAAGATTACAAACCGGCCCTTGGGGGCTAGGAGAGTCAGCAAGAATTGAAGCATACAAGCAGGAAAGAGCATATGGAAGTTACCTCATATTTATCTTTCATCATGTTAACCAGACCGGCTTCATAGTCACGACTGGTATACAGTCGGTTCAGGTAGCCGGAATGGATATCTTGGGCGTTCAGAGCAGCGTAAGTCGCCAGATCAGCATTCCACTTGCCTTTGCCAAAGGCAGAAAATTCTTCCTTGGTAGTGTGTTTGGACAAAGCGACAGGATTGCTTGGCTCTGTATGGCCAATGCCAGTAATGACAACCTCATCATCATTGGCATCGCCGGTTTGCACTGGGGCTGTTGTCTTGTCAGTAGGCTTTGTTGGACCGGTGGATTTCTCAATCCGGATGGAACTTGTGGGCTGATTGACAGGACTGGAGGTATCAATAGGTCTCTCTTCAGCAATAAGATCGTCGTCTTGCTGCGGTGGATCATTGGGTATATCCTCAGGAATAGCCGCTTCAAGATCTGGTGTTTTGCCCGGTTCAAGGACGGCATCTTCTTCGGCCGCTTTGTCCAGGCGAGCCTTCTTGCTTGGCCTAGGCTTGGCCCTGAAAGGAATAACAAAATCAAATACAGCATATGTTCCAAGGTGATGTACTGCAAATATTATGATAAGTATAGCTTACCCAAGCACCGTTTTGAGCGGTGGCAGCTGAGTAGCCGATGACTCGCCAGAGGATGAGTGGGAAGTAACCTGGTAATCGGAGTCAGATGGATTAAGAGGTTGACAAAAGCAGCCCGCTTTAGGACAAGCACTGACAAGCAAATTAGAGACCTTTGAGCGGCGTTTCCGAACCGGACTGTTCGGTAAACCGGCGGAGGTAACTACCTGGCCGCTGTGCCGGGTGGTGCGACGAGCTTCGTGCTGTTGGGTCTTCGTAAGAAATTTGGGATCCAAATAAGCAAGAGGATGAGAAAATTTAACTTTCCGGTTTGCCTGACGGATTTTTAGTGAAGGCAAAGGTTCTGAATCGGAAGAGAGAATAATTACCTCTGCAGCATCAGCATGGCTGGCTTCGGCATCATCCTGACAAATATCATCATCAATAAGACGCATGAAAAATAAGCCAAGTGAGTCAAGCCCTACCTCAAGGTCCGGATTATCCACATCATCATCAGGGGCCGGATTAGAGGATGCAGTGGTTCTTTTCCTGTGGGCAGTCTTCTTCACAGCTTTAGTCTTTTGCCGGGTTGCTCTTTCTGGTTTGTCTGGTTTTTCTGGTTTCTCCTGCGGCAGTTTCTTGCTCCAAAACGGATCATTGCCCTGGTTACACAGACACTGATATTAAACAATGACCAGATATATCAATAACAGATTCAGCAAAAAGAAAAATCAAAGTCTTACAGCTGGCAGTTTGTTGGTGGCACAGAAGGGAAGCAGGCCGGTTTTAGCACAGATGTGTTCCGATTCATTCAGCATCTTATTCACAGCCTCTGTGATTTCTTCATCAGTGAGCTGGATGTTGGAATGTCGCAGTGGGTCATCAACACTGCCAGTATACTCGCACATCAAACCAGAGCGCTGGCTAAGGGGCAGTATGCTCCATGATATCCAACAGCGAGCGAGATCAACCCCTGTTAAACCGTTGGCCATAAAGGCTCTGAGCTTCGACAGTTGAGGAGCATATTTACTTCTCTCTTGGGCAGTCAACCTTTGTGGAAAGGGGTGTGTATTACTGAGCCGCTCCGGACGAAAGCCAGGCAAGGGATTCTCACCAGCAGGGGAGGTGTCTTTGCAATAGAACCATGTCTGATTCCACTCTTTGGGGTGGCTGTGCAGTTTGGCGTGAGGGTATGTGACCTCTTTCCTTTTCTGAATCGCCACGCCACCCAACTCCATATTGGAGCCGTCAGTAAACTCAGTACGGCAGTTTAGATGGAAAAGGTCTCTGAACAATTCCATTGTGGGCTCCTCTTGAAAGAACGCCTCACAGAGCACTTGGAAGTGACACATGTTTGTAACAGAGTTGGGGCCAGTGTCTTGTGGATGGAGTTGGAAATCGGCTAAAACATCCCGGTAGAATTTAGAACCGGGCGGCTTAAAGCCCCGGGCTAAGTGATCTACGAAAACGACGACCTCTCCTTCTTGAGGTGTGGGAGGGCATTCTTTGCCGGGAGCCCTCCAATGGATGGTATATTTGCTGCCTAAGGCGCCGATCAGGACTAAATCGTCTAGTTGAGCTTCTATGACGCGAGAAGGAACCCAATTGCACTCATATACTTGCTTGGACATGATGAAATCTACAAGGTAGAGGATCCCGGTTCAAAAATGCACTGATTAAGGTACATTGGTATGTGCAATGTTAAACCGGAGACAGATCTATCTAAACCGGAGTTTTATGAAGCAACAACATCTGGCGGTTCAACAAGGGGACTAATGGTATATACCAGTTTGGCAATTTTTTCTACAAGGTTAAACCGCCTGATCTAAGCATTGAAACAGCTGAGATTGCGGATGGATAAGTATGCAGAAACAGATTTCACAAGATTTCTCTACAGCGTTGGATCTGAAGCAAGTTCAGAAAATAAGAAAAATATTCAAAAGCTCAAAGCAGAATAGTATTGAATCAATGGGCAGAAATATATGTGAGATCTATGGTCTTGGGCATGAAACTAAAGGCGGATACTAAAATCTACCGCTACACAGAGCAGGGGTTCACAGATGCATCCAGGAGCTAGTATATGAACATGAACAGGTGATGAACACTGCAAGAACACGAAACCCTAGAACAGATCTGTGTTGAGAAGAGCAGAAGGCTTACCGGAGTTGAGGAAGACGCGGAAGGTTGTCGCGGTGCTCTGGTGCGTTCAGGTTGATGCAGCGGCCAAGGTTGGTGCAGAAGTTGACGGCGGCGGCGGAGCTCCGAGGCTGGCGACGCGAGGAAGACGAAGAAGAAAGGCACGAAGGGGAGAAAAGAAATGACCCTTCGGTCCTATTTATAAGGCAAAAGGACATGTGTCAGGCGCAACAATCAAGGGGCCATGAAATGGAGCTGTCGCCTCGATTTCCGCAGATCTATTAAACAAGGAAGCATAATGGATAGCTTCGTTATGACAGGTGACGTCACTCCGGTTTACAGCAATCAGAGAAGATGACATCATGGCGGTTTACCAATTTATGATAAGATGTTGAAGATGAAGTTTTTGCTAAAGGATTGACATGAACCCGTTCAAATCAATCTGGGGCCTAATGTTGGAGATATTACTGCTGGGCGTAAACCAGCCTATCTGGGCTGGGTCAACTTCATCAGTAGTTCAAGAGTGCTAAAGCCCGAGAAGACAGATGAGGGCCTAAAGCCCGTAGTCGGTTTAAGACTTGTAGCTGTAAACCGGCATTTGTATATAAACTTGTATTGTAAGTTAGGAATAAGGAGAGTCCAACCCGGATAAGAATATGGACCGGTGTTGGGACTTTGTGAACCGACGGGCGTCACCCGTGTATATAAGGGGACGACCCGGCGGCGGTTCAAGGACAACAGACAACAACCCGAGACTTAGGCGAAGCTTGTTTGCTCCCTAGTCATCGAAACCCCATCAATTTCATCACAACTAGACGTAGGCTTTTACCTTCATCGAAGGGTCCGAACTAGTATAAACTCTCTTGCATCCTTGTGTCCGCTTTAACCCCTTCAAGCTAACCCGTTGCGATGGCTCCACAACTATGTCCTTTCTCTAGGACATCTGCCGTGACAAAACCACGACATTTCCCAACAGTGGCATCATGAGCTAGGTCTATGCATAGATTCTATGCACGAGTAGAACACAAAGCAGTTGTGGGCGATGATTTGTTCAATTTGCTTACCGTTACTAGTCTTATCTTGATCCGGCGGCATAGTGGGATGAAGCGTCCCGGACCGACCTTACACGTACACTTACGTGAGACTGGTTCCACCGAATGACATGCACTTGATGCATAAGGTGGCTAGCGGGTGTCTGTCTCTCCCACTTTAGTCAGATCGGATTCGATGAAAAGGGTCCTTATGAAGGGTAAATAGCAATTGGCATATCACCGTTGTGGTTTTGCGTAGGTAAGAAACGTTCTTGCTAGAAACCCATAGCAGCCACGTAAAACATGCAACAACAATTAGAGGACGTCTAACTTGTTTTTGCAGGGTATGCTATGTGATGTGATATGGCCAAAAGGATGTGATGAATGATATATATGTGATGTATGAGATTGATCATGTTCTTGTAATAGGAATCACGACTTGCATGTCGATGAGTATGACAACCGGCAGGAGCCATAGGAGTTGTCTTAATTTATTTATGACCTGCGTGTCAATGAAAACGCCATGTAATTACTTTACTTTATTGCTAACCGTTAGCCATAGTAGTAGAACTAATAGTTGGCGAGACAACTTCATGAAGACACGATGATGGAGATCATAATGATGGAGATCATGGTGTCATGCCGGTGACGAAGGTGATCATGCCGCGCCTCAAAGATGGAGATCAAAAGGCGCAAGATGATATTGGCCATATCATGTCACTTTATGATTTGCATGTGATGTTTATCATGTTTACATCTTATTTGCTTAGAACGACGGTAGCATAAATAAGATGATCCCTCACTGAAATTTCAAGAAAAGTGTTCCCCCTAACTGTGCACCGTTGCGAAGGTTCGTTGTTTCGAAGCACCACATGATGATCGGGTGTGATAGATTCTAACGTTCGCATACAACGGGTGTAAGACAAATTTACACATGCGAAACACTTAGGTTGACTTGACGAGCCTAGCATGTACAGACATGGCCTCGGAACACGAAAGACCGAAAGGTCGAACATGAGTCGTATAGTGGATACGATCAACATGAAGATGTTCACCGATGATGACTAGTCCGTCTCACGTGATGATCGGACATGGCCTAGTTGACTCAGATCATGTATCACTTAGATGACTAGAGGGATGTCTAAGTGGGAGTTCATTGAATAATTTGATTAGATGAACTTAATTATCATGAACATAGTCAATAGGTCTTTGCAAATTATGTCGTAGCTCACGCTTTGGTTCTACTGTTTTAGATATGTTCCTAGAGAAAATTTAGTTGAGAGTTGACAGTAGCAATTATGCGGACTGGGTCCGTGAACTGAGGATTGTCCTCGTTGCTGCACAGAAGGGCTATGTCCTTAATGCACCGCTCAGTGCGTTGAACCTCGAGTGTCGTCTGTAGATGTTGGGAAACATCTGACATACACGTTTTGATGACTACGTGATAGTTCAGTGTGTAATACTAACGGTTTAGAATTGTGGCACCAAAGACGTTTTTGAAACATCGCAGAACATATGAGATGTTCGAAAGACTGAAATTGGGATTTCAGACTAGTTCCCACGTCAAGAGGTATGAGACCTCTGACAAGTTTCTTAAGCCTGCAAACTAAGGGAGAAAAGCTCAATCATTGAGCATGTGCTCAGATTGTCTGAGTACTACAATCGCTTGAATCGAGTGGGAGTTAATCTTCCAGATGAAATAGTGATGATTCTCCATAGTCACTGCCACCAAGCTATTGGAGCTTCGTGATGAACTATAACATATCAGGGATAGACATGATGATCCTTGAGCAACTCGCGATGTTTGACACCGCGAAAGTAGAAATCAAGTAGGAGCATCAATTGTTGATGGTTAAACCACTAGTTTCAAGAAGGGCAAGGGAAAGAATGGATACTTCATGACACGGCAAATCAGTTGCTGCTCTAGTGAAGAATCCCAAGGTTGAACCAAACCCGAGACTAAGTGCTTCTATAATGAGGGAACGGTCACTGAAGCAGAACTACCCTAGATACTTGGTAGATGAGAAGGCTGGCAAGGTCGACAGAAGTATTTTGGAAATACGTTATATTAATGTGTACTTTACTAGTACTCCTAGTAGCACCAGGGTATTAAAATACCGGTTCAGTTGCTAAGTGTTAGTAACTCGAAATAAAAGGCTACGGAATAAACAGAGACTAGCTGAATGTGAGATGACGATATGTGTTGGAAGTGTTTCCAAGGTTGATGTGATCAAGCATCGCATGCTCCCTCTACCATCGAGATTGGTGTTAAACCTAAATAATTGTTATTTGGTGTTTGCGTTGAGCATAGACATGATTGGATTATATTTATCGCAATACGATTATTCATTTAAAGAGAATAATGGTTACTCTGTTTATTTGAATAATACCTTCATGGTCTTGCACCTAAAATGAATGGTTCATTGAATCTCGATCGTAGTGATACACATGTTCATGCCAAAAGATATAAGATAGTAATGATAGTACCACGTACTTGTGGCACTGCCATTTGAGTCATGTTGGTATAAAACGCGTGAAGAAGCTCCATGTTGATGGATCTTTGGACTCACTCGTTTTGAAAGGATTGAGACATGCGAACCATGTCTATTGGTAGATATGCATGAAGAAACTCCATACAGATGGATTGTTTGGACTCACTTGATTTTGAATCACTTGAGACATGCAAATCATACCACATGGGCAAGATGACTGAAAGACCTCGTTTTCAGTAAGATGGAACAATAAAGCAACTTGTTGGAAGTAATACATTTTGATGTGTGCAGTCCAATGAGTGCGGAGGCACACAGTGGATATCGTTATGTTCTTACTTCACAGATTATTTGAGTAGATACTGAGTATATTTACTTGATGAAACACAAGTCTGAATTATTGAAAGGTTTAAGTAATTTCAGAGTGAAGTTGAAGATCGTCGTGAAAAGATGATAAAATGTCTATGATATGATCATAGAGATGAATATCTGAGTTACGAGTTTGGCACACAATTAAGACATTGTGGAAATTGTTTCACAACTAATACCGACTGGACCACCATAGTGTGATGGTGTGTCCGAACATCACAACTGCACCCTATTGGATATGGTGCATACCATGATGTCTCTTATCGAATTTCCACTATCGTTTATGGGTTAGGCATTAGGGACAACCGCACTCACTTTAAATGGGGCACCACATAATTCCGTTGAGACGACACCGTGCGAACTATGGTTTAGAGAAACCTAAGTTGTCATTTCTTAAAAGTTTGGGGCTGCGATGCTTATGTGAAAAAGTTTCAGGCTGATAAACTCGAACCCAAAGCGGATAAATGCATCTTCATAGAATACCCAAAAATAGTTGGGTATACCTCCTATTTCAGATCCGGAAGCAAAAGTGATTGTTTCTAGAAACGGGTCCTTTCTCGAGGAAAAGTTTCTCTCGAAAGAATTGAGTGGGAGGTTGGTGGAGACTTGATGAGGTTATTGAACCATCACTTCAACTAGTGTGTAGCAGGGCACAGGAAGTTGTTCCTGTGGCACCGACACCAATTGAAATGGAAGCTTATGATAGTGATCATGAAACTTCGGATCAAGTCACTACCAAACCTCATAGGTCGACAAGGATGTGTACTACTTCAGAGTGGTACGTAATCCTGTCTTGGAAATCATGTTGCTAGACAACAATGAACCTACGAGCTATGGAGAAGCGATGGTGGGCCCGGATTCCGAAGAATGGCTCGAGGCCATAAAACCCGAGAGCGGATCCATGTATAAAAGAAAGTATAGACTTTGAAAGAACTACTTGATGGTCGTAAGGCTGTTAGGTGCAGATGGATTTTAAAAGGAAGACAGACAATGATGGTAAGTGTCACCATTAAGAAAGCTCGACTTGTCGTTAAAATGTTTCCCGACAAGTTCAAGGAGTTGACTACGATGAGACCTTCTCACTCGTAGCGATGCTAAGAGCCTGTTGGAATTATGTTAGCAGTTACTGCATTATTTATGAAATCTTGCAGATAGGATGTCAAAACATTGTTTCCTCGACATTTTTCTTGAGGAAAGGTTGCATGTGATACAACCAGAAAGTTTTGTCAATCCTGAAAGATGCTGACAAGTATGCAAAGCTCCAGCAATCCTTCTAAGGACTGGAGTAAGCATCTCGGAGTTGGAATGTACGCTTTGATCAAAGATTTTGGGTTTATACAAAGTTTATGAGAAACTTGTATTTCCAAAGAAGTGAGTGGGATCACTATAGAATTTTTGATGAGTATATGTTGTTAACATATTGTTGATCAGAAATGATGTAGAATTTCTGGAAAGCATGCAGGGTTATTTGAAAAGTATTTTTCAATGGAAAACCTGGATTAAGCTACTTGAACATTGAGCATCAAGATCTATAAGGATAGATCAAAAATGCTTAATGGTACTTTCAAATGAATACATACCGTGACAAGATTTTGAAGGACTATAACATCTCTCACAAGCATAACATGATCAAACCCAGAACTCATTGAGTGTTAATCACATGGTAATGTGAACTAGATTGTTGACTCTAGTAAACTCTTTGGGTGTTAGCCACATGGGGATGTGACCTTGAGTGTTAATCACATAGCGATGTGAACTGGATTATTGACTCTAGTGCAAGTGGGAGACTGTTGGAAATATGCCCTAGAGGCAATAATAAATTAGTTATTATTATATTTCCTTGTTCATGATAATCGTTTATTATCCATGCTAGAATTGTATTGATAGGAAACTCAGATACATGTGTGGATACATAGACAACACCATGTCCCTAGTAAGCCTCTAGTTGACTAGCTCGTTGATCAATAGATGGTTACGGTTTCCTGAGCATGGACATTGGATGTCGTTGATAATGGGATCACATCATTAGGAGAATGATGTGATGGACAAGACCCAATCCTAAGCCTAGCACAATATCGTGTAGTTCGTTTGCTAAAGCTTTTCTAATGTCAAGTATCATTTCCTTAGACCATGAGATTGTGCAACTCCCGGATACCGTAGGAATGCTTTGGGTGTACCAAACGTCACAACGTAACTGGGTGGCTATAAAGGTGCACTGCGGGTATCTCCGAAAGTGTCTGTTGGGTTGGCACGAATCGAGACTGGGATTTGTCACTCCGTGTAACGGAGAGGTATCTCTGGGCCCACTCGGTAGGACATCATCATAATGTGGACAATGTGACCAAGGAGTTGATCACGGGATGATGTGTTACGGAATGAGTAAAGAAACTTGCCGGTAACGAGATTGAATGAGGTATCGGGATACCGACGATCGAATCTCGGGCAAGTATCATACTGATAGACAAAGGGAATTGAATACGGGATTGATTGAATCCTCGACATCGTGGTTCATCCGATGAGATCATCATGGAACATGTGGGAGCCAACATGGGTATCCAGATCCCGCTGTTGGTTATTGGCCGGAGAGTTGTCTCGATCATGTCTGCATGGTTCCCGAACCCGTAGGGTCTACACACTTAAGGTTCGGTGACACTAGGGTTGTAGAGATATTAGTATGCGGTAAACCAAAAGTTGTTCGGAGTCCCGGATGAGATCCCGGACGTCACGAGGAGTTCCGGAATGGTCCGGAGGTAAAGATTTGTATATAGGAAGTCCAGTTTCGGCCACCGGGAAAGTTTCGGGGGGTCATCGGTATTGTATCGGGACCACCGGAAGGGTCCCGGGGGTCCACCGGGTGGGGCCACCTATCCCGGAGGGCCCCATGGGCCGAAGGGACGTAGGAACCAGCCCCTGGTGGGCCGGTGCGCCCCCCTTGGGCCTCCCATGCGCCTAGGGTTGGAAACCCTAAGGGGTGGGGGCGCCTCCACTTGGCTTGGAGGCCAAGCCACCCCTAGGGCTGCCGCCCCCTCCCTAGATGGGATCTACAAGGGGTCGGCGCCCCCCCCTAGGCCCCTATATATAGTGGAGGGGAGGGTGGGCAGCCACACCTGAAGCCCTGGCGCCTCCCTCCCTCCCTCCCGTGACACCTCTTCCTCCCCGCTTGTGCTTGGCGAAGCCCTGCCGGGATCCCGCTACTTCCACCACCACGCAATCGTGCTGCTGGATCTCCATCAACCTCTCCTTCCCTTGCTGGATCAAGAAGGAGGAGACGTCTCTCCCAACCGTACATATGTTGAACGCGGAGGTGCCGTCTGTTCGGCGCTAGGATCATCGGTGATTTGGATCACGACGAGTACGACTCCATCAACCCCGTTCACTTGAACGCTTCCGCTTAGAGATCTACAAGGGTATGTATATGCACTCCTCTTTCTCGTTGCTAGTCTCTTCATAGAATGATCTTGGTGACACATAGGAATTTTTTTGAATTTCTGCTACGTTTCCCAACATTTATAACCTAACTACTAGCACTAGTACTAATACCTGCATAGTGGGAACACGTTCAGGTTTGGTACGTACTAGTAGGTGTGAGCAGTCTTGCACTTAATTGTAGCACTAGTTCTTTCGAATGTGATGGGAACAAGGTAAAGATAAATTGATGGGTTTTGGTTTCGAGGTCCGAAACGGCTCCCGATGAGTTTAGTGGAACATAAATTTCAAGTAGACTACACTGCTCAGATGCGTAAATATTATGTTACTATCAAAAATTGGCACAAAATACGAAGGAGACCAATGGAAGTACTACTAGCAACCCATGATTTAACTACTCACATGCGCGCAGTGGAGTAGTAATGTCTTTCTTCCGCCCTCACGTCCACTCAATTTGCATGCGCTGTATTAATTGACCATCAATGAAGTGAAGGACTTTACACGCGTCAAATTATCACATGAGGTGGATCTTGGTACAAAATTGTGTCCGCCCATGTACCCGTGAGTGCATTCGGGGGAATGAGTGCGTGCGTGCACATCTTCGCTTCATGCATGTACCGCCAGTGTGGCTCGGGTAGGATGAGTACATTCTTCTGGAACTAGCAGCACGTCACTGTGATCAATCCACCCAAGGATGTCGCGACAAAGCCTCCACATGTGCCACGTGGCTTCATGAATTGTAAGAGAGACACTGTGTAGCGTGCCATTGTGTTTTGCACATACTCGAAGTACTAGTAAGGTACACGTGCATTGCGCGCGTTAGATTTTGCAACCAAATTATGAACAGATACCACACTATAGCATGTAAGCTCTGAGTCATATATGCCTGATGCAGACCTTTGTTTAATTCTTATAGTTTATCTCATTCAAAATCAATTAGTTTTTATAAAAAACCTAGGGCCTCTTCGATTCGTAGGATTTCCAAAATGCGAGAATAGCAAGAACATGGAATTAGAGTGGAATGTCGTCTTGAATCCTATAGGATTGTACGAGTGTTTGATTGCGCATAGAAAAACGCAGAATTCTTTCAAAGAGGTTTGAGTGGATGGGATGTTTCCTATGAAATCTAGTGCAAATGAATAATATGGAAAAAATCCTATGGTTTACAATCCTACGAATCAAACAACCAAGATAGGAAAAATTCCTAAGGATTAGAATCCTCCAAAATTCCTTTGAGAATCCTTTGAATCAAAGAAGCCCTTAATCTATTTTATGATTCATGGAATTGTGCATTGTAAAGCATAAAGTAAAAACAAATAATGGCAATTCAACTAGAAAAAAAAGTTTGGCAGTTATGATATGGAAGATTCTAGAACAAAGGAGAACCACTGTTGTTTTGAGATTTGTGCATTATGCTTAAGTTCAACCATGGAGTCTGCTAGATTGTACATGTGCAAAATTCGGTGGGGGGCTAGAAGATGGTGCGAGGGGCCGAGTGGAGGGAGACTATGAAGGAGTGCACAACTGCGAGATTGATATTTAGAGAGGGGGCGAGAACGTGCGCTGTTGCACGCAGTGGCGGAGCCATGAAAAATGTCCCATGAGCTAGGGGGGCAAGCATTGCCAATCCTTTACGAGGAGGGCCAATTCATCAACTTAAATCATTCTTACCAGCAATTTTCTAATGATCACATTCATATTAGCCTCGATATATAGTGATGTTGGGGGGGCAGGGCCCTTGCTGCCCCCTGTCTTCGCCATTGTGCGCACGTCTGAGAGATGAAGTGGAAGGCATGGATGATGAGAGGGGGGCATTGGATATATAATTAATGTGGGTGTATTAGCTATATATGTAATCCTATATAGAGAGGTATAGTTTATCGATGTGGACGTGGGAAAGAGGGTGAGACCTCACTAGATATATAGACTGATCGGTTTATGTGGAAAACTATGAAAGACCTAGCTATACACACACACACACACACATAGAGGAACATCGATCGTTGCGCATGCATGTAAGAGATAAAGAATGCCCGATATGATGGAGAGGGGGATGTGTGTGTGTGTGTGCCTTCATGGGAGACTGACCTGAAGAAAAAGATTGCATGTGTGCGATGGATAATGCCGACTGGTAGTGTGTGTGCATGCAGGCATGAGAGAAAGTTAGTGGTACAATTATAAAGAGAAGACCAATGTGTGGGTGTAAAAGACTAGGTGAGGTCATAATCAATGTAAAGTTGTATTCAAATATTTGAATAAGAGATCATGATGTTTGAAACCCATGCATGCATGGATATAACGGAGATCTGTGCGGTGTGGTTTGGAAATGAGCATGTTGTAATGTATACACATTGAACAAGGTCGGACTGGTTTGAATTTGAGATACCGATGGCAGACATTGTTTGGCCACATTGCATCCGTGCATGGACACACTATTCTAATTGGAGATGATGGGTGGCTTTCGCATCACATATCTATATCTATACCCCTATATATATTATATTATATATTTTTTATATAGTGTGCGGATAACTTTAACTTGGAAAGATAGTCGTTGGATGAGGCCAATCCGATGGTTTGGAGCTGGTAAATTTGAGCACTACTGGCCATTGGATATCATCTAGATTCCACCAGATTTTGCCACATGTACATCTAGAAGACTCTATGGTTGAACTTAAGCATAATGCACAAACCTCAAAACACAAGCACTTCTTCTTTGTTCTAAATATTCCGTATCAGAATTGCCCAAATGTTTTTCTACATGATTTGTTTTTACTTTATGCCTTACAACGCACAATTCCATGAATCTTAAAATAGATTAGCTTTCTTATAAAAACTAGATGATTTTGAATGAAATGAACTATAAGAATTAAACGAACATCTACATCATGCATATATGACTCAAACCTTACATGCTATAATGTGGTATTTATTCATAATTTGGTTGCCAAATCTCATACGTGCAATGCACGTGTACCTCACTAGTCTAAATGGTGTCTGTGTGTGTGTTGTGCGTGTTAAACACATTGTACGTACTATATCATACTAGTCTAAATTGCCTTTTTTTGGTACACGTTAAGCTTGTTCTCCCGAAATTTCAAGACGCGTCTTGTTATGCCAAAATTTCAAGCCGCGCCTTGTTATGCCGAAATTTCAAGCTAGCATCTCTGTCTATCGTGCTGCGAAAAACTCCCGCCTCTTCAACCCGCGCCTTATTACCCCGAAATATTTAAGATAAATCTATGTCTCGTTGTGCTCCGACAACTCCCTCCATCTCAACCAGCGCCTTGCTATTCTAAAATTACAATGCGCGTGAAAACTCCCACCTCCTGTGAAATCCCAACACGCGAAATGCCCGTGATACCCCTGAACCGAAAGAACCGCCTCAAATCAGTGGGGGTACTTTCGTAACTTACCCCACATTTCGGACAAGCGCGTCCCTAAGACATGGTTCCCTACTCCCATCCCATCCACCCACCTATTCGTACACCGAGGCCGGGAAAACCCGCGAATCCCCCCACCCTCCTCCGTCCGCCACCCAGCCGGAGCCTCTTCCCCGAAGACGTCGTCCACATCAACACCTTGATGTTCCTCATCCACTATACTGGATGAGGATCCGTCATCGATCTAGTCGTCCCGCCGGTTCAGCCACCCCGTCCTCCACCTCCAAGGAGCTGCCCCGATGTTCCCCTCGTCTTTCGCGCCACCTCCATTCCCACACTGCCGTCTTCACCTGCACCACCGGAAGAGCATCATCATCACCATTTCCTCTGATGAAGCTGTAGTGATGTTGATGTGGGGCTAATCAAAGAACGCGGTTGATGTAGTCGAACGTCTTCACGATCCGACCGATCCAAGTACCGAACACACGACACCTCCGAGTTCAGTACACGTTCAACTCGATGACGTCCCACGAACTCCGATCCAACAGAGCTTCATGGGAGAGTTTCATCAGCACGATGGCGTGATGACGGTGATGATGTTGCTACCGACGCAGGTCTTCTCCTAAGCACCGCTACGATATGATCGAGGTGGATTATGGTGGAGGGGGGAACCGCACACGGCTAAGGGATCAATGATCAACTTGTGTGTTCTAGGGTGCCCCCCGCCCCCGTATATAAAGGAGCAAGGGGGGAGGCCGGCCGGCCCTGTAGGGCGTGCCAGGAGGAGGAGTCCTCCTCCTAGTAGGAGTAGGACTCCCCTTTCCTACTCCTACTAGGAGGAGGAAAGGAAGGGGGAGGGGAGAAGGAAGGAGAGGGAGGAAAGGGGGGCCGGCCCCCTAGTCCAATTCGATTTGGGCTAGGGGGCCGCGCGCCCTGCCTCCTCTCTTCCAACACTTGGCCCATTGAGGCCCAATACTTCTTCCCGTATTCCCGTAACTCCCCGGTACTCCGAAAATACCCGAATCACTCAGAACCTTTCCGATATCCGAATATAGTCGTCCAATATATCGATCTTTATGTCTCGACCATTTAGAGACTACTCGTCATATCCCCGATCTCATCTGGGACTCCGAACTACCTTCGGTACATCAAATCACATAAACTCATAATAACGATCGTCACCGAACGTTAAGCATGCGGACCCTATGGGTTCGAGAACTATGTAGACATGACCGAGACACGTCTCCGGTCAATAACCAATAGCGGAACCTGGATGCTCATATTGGCTCCTACATATTCTACAAAGATCTTTATCGGTCAAACCGCATAACAACATACATTGTTCCCTTTGTCATCGGTATGTTATTTGCCCGAGATTCGATCGTCGGTATCTCAATACCTAGTTCAATCTCGTTATCGGCAAGTCTCTTTACTCGTTTCCGTAATGCATCATCCCGCAACTAACTCATTAGTTGCATTGCTTGCAAGGCTTATAGTGATGTGCATTACCGAGAGGGCCCAGAGATACCTCTTCGACAATCGGAGTGACAAATCCTAATCTCGATCTATGCTAACTCAACAAGTACCATCGGAGACACCTATAGAGCACCTTTATTATCACCTAGTTACATTGTGATATTTGGTAGCACACAAACTGTTCTTTCGGTAATTGGGAGTTGCATAATCTCATAGTCATAGGAACATGTATAAGTCATGAAGAAACCAATAGCAGTAAACTAAACGATCAAGTGCTAAGCTAACGGAATGGTTCGTGTCAATCACATAATTCTCCTAATGATGTGATCCCATTGATCAAATGACAACTCATGTTTATGGCTAGGAAACTCAACCATCTTTGATCAACAAGTTAGTCAAGTAGAGGCATACTAGTGACACTGTGTTTGTCTATGTATTCACACATGTATTATGTTTACGGTTAATACAATTCTAGCATGAATAATAAACATTTATCATGATATGAGGTAATAAATAATAACTTTATTATTGCTTCTAGGGCATATTTCCTTCAGAACCAGCCGCAGCGGGGAGGGGGGCTCGCCGGAGAGGTACCCCACTATCTATCTTAGGGTTCAAGGTGGGGGCGGTGGTCGTCGGTGGTGGTGGGGTGGTGGCATGGGGATCGCTGGAGAAAATGCTCAGCACGAGGGGGCTAGAGGGATGGCCGGGGCGGCAGCGGACCGACGGTGGGGAGTGTTTTCGGGGCAGGTGGGGCCGTGCACTGCCGGCCGCGGGCGGCTGTTTGGCCAGTGGTGGCTGGCGGCTCAGGGGGTGGAGGTTGAAGATGAATTGCAGGCCCTTGATTTCTATCCAACAGCTGCAAAATCGACTGACCAGATATGAAAAAGTCAGTCGACTGACGTGTAGCCTCACCTCTAGTGCGTTCAGTTTCGACAGTAAAATTTAGTTTTGACAGCAAAATTCAGTTTCGACAGTCAAGTTCAGTTTCGATAGTTAAATTCAGTTTCGACAGTTAAGTTCAGAGATGAGCAGCTAATGTATTTTACATCTAGCACTTTGTGGTTATGTATTTTACGTCATCTATTGGAGATGCTATTAGAATTCCACTCAGGTTAACATTGTCTCTCTTGTCCTGCTTCAGCCTCAGCATCGTACAACTCACCGAAGCTGCTCCAACGACGAAACCCTCCATCACAGCAGAGCAGTACCTCGGGTTCCATCTCCAGATGCCTAAGATCTTCTTCCCCTCCTCCGATAGCCAAGTCAGCCGGAGCATCCTCACCGGCCAACCCAATCACGCTGAGATCGACATGGCTTCGCCAAAGAGGTTGTACACGTGTTGCATATCTTTTTTACTCTACATGTAATATATATTGTCCACTGAGCACATGGAGTAACGGGAAATATGATTATTTTATCCTACTATATGACAAGCAGTGAGGTACCAGGCAACTTAGCTATCCGTGATGGACTCTCTTGAATGCCATCATTATTTATCTCTGCGTGTTTGAGCTGTGCATTTGTCGATGGCCCTGGGAGTTGAGCTAGTAGGGTAGTGTCCTGTGAGTTGAGCTAGTAGAAGTAGCACAAAAACATTTTTTTAGTGTAAGCTTTTCCTTGCTCAAGCCTGCCTACTAGAATTGCCAGTGCTTGAAAGGAAAAGTGAATGAAAAACATAGGAATTGGAAAGTTTCGTATGGTACTACTTTTCATGAATTTGGTGCAAAGGAACAGAGCAATGGAAAACTGTAGGATTTGTTCCTTTAGTGTCTCCTTGAAAGAAAAACTGTAGGAATTTTAATTTCCACTTGTCCTCCTTTTCAAATTCCTATTCATGAAGCACAAGACTAAGAGATAGTAGCATAATAGCATTATAACCGTACATTTTCTTGTGGTTTGACTTAATCTCACCATGCTTCTTTGCATCCTGTGATCTTCCAATTCTTGTGAACTAAACACCCAGATTGGCAGAAATCTTGTGTTTTTAAATTCTCTGTTTTGCACGTGCATTCCTATCCTATTCATGTCTATTTCCTATCCCTGCATTGCTAGAATCCTCAAATTCAAAAAAGCCCTTACACAATTACTTGTGTTACTGATATGTGTCAAAGAAAACCTTGTGTGGTTTGTCCTGCTCCTGCGGTGCTGTGTTCCACCCCAGCTCAGCTTCTCCAATGACGGAAGGGTTCACCATAGCAGGGATCCGCTCTCTAGACTGTCTTTCGCCGCCTCAGATCTTCTCCCCCGCCACCGGCAGGCACGACAACTGCATTACCATCATCAACTGAGCAGATGACCTTGAGGACTACACAGGTCCGCAAGAGAGGGTCGCACTCTTCCGTGTCTGCTTACGTTATGCATCGCTTAATATGATGACATGCTACTTTATCGTCGTGTTCACCTATTAGACTACGAGTCAGGTCCAAACTTATGCTGAAACTTGAGTTTTTAAATGGTTGTGGGATACATATTGGGGCAGCAATCAGTACTATCTGTCTACTATCTGGTTAATCTCGGGTGTCTACTATGAGTTTCATGTTGGGTGCAAACAAACATTAAAGGAGCCATTATGTATATTTCTATACCTACTATTAAAAGAAGGTAACATTCTTGGTTTGGTCTTCTTAGTTTGGTCCATGGTAAAAAATTAGATACGTATGCATCGCAAGTGTTTCCTCCAATTCTCACGCACGGCCATAGTGTGGCTATTTCTAATTTTGTAGGCCCAGGTCGTCTCTATCCCATCTTAGCCCATGGACCAAGACTGGTGGGCCTGGAAAATCTGTCCTCTAATGCTAAGAAAAAAATCTCCTCTTGCGCCATCTCCTCCACGAGCACGATGCCCCACCGAGGCCGACTCAATTCCCTCTTCCGTTAATCCCTTCTTTGATCCTCTCTTTCCTTCTGTTGTCGCCCGTCTTCTACCGTGAGACAAACTCCTATTCCGGGTCGAGCACACGCCCATGGGGCGACCGTACTCCTTTTCCCGTTCCACATGACGATGTAGGCATGTATAAAGATGCCTCAACTCCCTCGATCAAACCCTTTCTCGATTGCTTCCAGTGCTTAAAGCTGCTCCGATCTCGTCGTTGCACCATGCTCAACATTGATGTGTCGTGGTTCTTCCAACCTTGCCAGAATCTTGATGTTCTGACCTTGCTGGATCTTTGTAGTGAGGGCTACAGATATGTATATACGTAGCCGTACGCAATCTTTGGGTCTCGGTTCTCTCCGCCGCTGCCTCCAACGGACGGAGCAATGTTGCCATCCGTAGTCCCGCATCTGGGCTTCAATGGCTGGAGTCGCACCACGTCCGCCCATCCCCACGCTCGGCTCCATCATCGCTCGTGCCTGCCTGCCCTCACTTGTACAACGCCACAACATACATGGCTTCAGAGACCCCGACACCCCGGCTGAGACGCGGGAATGTTTTGGTGTTGGCTGCAAGGGGACCGGCGTGGACGTCCTTCTCCTCCCAGTCGAGCTCCTTAATGACACGTCGGCGCCCGCGGTCCTACCGATGCCTACTTGGCCACTGGCCGAAAGGGGACGCACAGACGTCCTAATCTTCTAGGCCAATCTCCTCCACGGCGCCTGTGCTGCCTCGACCCAGGCCAGGCCTGCTTGGCCGCTCGCTGTATACAGAGTTGTGGACTCGATGGATGAGTAACTGAGGACAAAGGGAGCAAGATAGGAAAGGAAGGAATGATGGATCTGTGAGAAGAAGCAAGCTCCATTGATCACAAACTAAGAAGGAAACGGATTCCTGGATGTGGAAGATGAAAAGCAAATGGAAACAATCCATACACCAAAAGTAGGACTGGCAATGGTTGGACTAATATAAAAGTATAGGCAATGTTAGTACACTCCCAGGTTACACAGATTTCTAAAAAAAGAGCAAATCCCAAGCAATATCCAACAACGTTTGACTAATTAAGTACATGTTAGTACAAACACGTCTTACACAGTTTGGTTTTGATTTCTAAAAAAAGGTAAGTACACACCGGACTTACACGGTTTTGTTTTGGTTTCTGAAAAAAGAGCTAATGTGTCCAAGACATCATTTAAAGTTATTTAAAAATTTGATCACTCTGTCTCGTGAATACGCAAAAGGCTTGCGTATCATTGCATTGATAGGGGGAAAAGAGTGATAGTTACAGGGGTGATCTCGTGAGCACATGCGCAAATGCGATGGTGTGAATGAGAAAACAATGGCGCAACAAAGGGTGCCGCGCGACCCTAGCAGAACACATTATGTCTCGTCGATAAGCTGGCCAAGCCCCTTGGCCCCGGCGCGCACCCAGGCGCGGGCGTCTTCCTTGATGCTGTCGGAGAGTCTGGTGATAGAAGGGTCATCCGAGTTATCATTCATGGTTATTTAGAAATTTCATAGCTCTAATGATCCCGATTATGTTTGTACAAGCTATACCAAAATCTATCACTAAGGGAAACATGGACTTACCAGTCAAAAAATAGGAACATATTACTAGCTTTTGAGCTGCTGTAGCTGCACTGAATTTTCTAAACATTACTTTCTCTACCTCCCCCGGAACATGAAATATATCTGACCCATTTTGCAAAAAATACATATCTATTTCAAAGCTATAGATAAATAAACCTACCAGAAATATATATATATATATATGCAAATGTTAGAAAGGTTCAAATAGATACCTCTGACACCCAATGGTTGTCCAAGAAACAAAAATGCAAACTTCTGTTAATATTGACTTTCACATGATCGAGACCAAACTTTTTTAACCTATAAGAAACAGAGATGCAAAAGCCTATGTAAAGGAGCAGATGAATATAATCCAATGCAGATAGTATATCTAATTGAAGAACTAAATGGAAGTACACTTCATTAATATGAAAATGTCAACATCGTTAAAACCCGTGTCCTTCACTGTTGTACAGATACCACAAAAGCACCAACACCCATTACAGGTGAATCAACTGCAACTACAACTAACCATTGTAACCCCTAAAAAAAGGGACAACGCGGCGGCGGAAAGGGACACTACAACTACAACTACAACTTCCTTATCATTCATGGTCATGGTGGACAGGGACAACGCGGCGGAAAAGGCGGCTACTCTCTCGACACCCCCCAGGGGGGCCCGGCACCACGGTGGGTGGGAGGGAATAGGAAGGAACGATAAGGAAGAAATTTTTTGAGGGGTAGGAAGATTTTCTTTTGAGAAGTACGATAAGGAAGATGAGTTCATGCATCCCTTCTGTCTAGGTGAAATGATTTGTTTGGGCCAAGCCCAAATAATTAAAAGAACTCTTCCGAACAAAACAACTAACCATTGTAACCCCTAAAAAAACAAAACTAACCATCTATAAAAAATCAACATGCTAAAAATATTTTTTTAAATGGTCAGAGTTTTACATGTGTTCACACTTTTTTTGGTTTCAAAAAATATGTCAGCACTTTTTAAAAAGGTTTAAAATTCCAAAAAAAGAATTACTAAAAGAATTCCATTTAGAAATGTACAACAAAAAATCCTTTTCGAACAAAGCTCTTAAAAAATGTTCCTCTTCAAAGAAATGCACTAATTTTCATAAGAACAATGACTATTCTTGAAAAAGCGTTCCAGTTTTCATGAAAATGTTAAATTTTATTAAAATAAGGAAATTTCCACATTTTTCAGAAAAGCAAAAAAATTGACTGACAATCTATTCCATGAAAAACTACTCTTCCAAAAAAACAGATAAAGAATGCTAAGGTGGCTTCTTCATGTCTCAACTTCATGCTACATAAAGAACTAATCAGTTTTACCTTATTATCAATGTATATTAAAATCAGATACGAAAAATGGTGCGTAATGGCATATGAAGCAGGGTGTGCTTCTTTTTCGCCCGGTGCAACGCACGGGCATTTGTACTAGTTTTAACTAAAGCTATTATCTACCTGCTATCATTGGTTTTGGGTCTATCCACAGTTTGCTACCATCACTCTGGATTTGTTCATGCACTCCTTACATAATCTCACTATGTTTTATTCCTATGCATGTCAGTTATTGTACACAATGTAACTGAACATGTAGAGCAAAAGAGACATGCCTTGCGTGGCAATAAAACTTTATGCAGACGTTGCTCCATGGTGGGCGCAAAGGCAGCCCCCCTCCACCCATTTTGGATCGTAATCAAGAGGAAGATAACTGTTCCGAGGGGGATTCAAAAGCAGAAGACCACTCCTATTTACCCCATGAGGTCTTTGCTCTAACTTGGCATGCTGATGTTGGTAATATCATGCATATGGTGCCTTGCATTGCTTACTGTATACAACAAAGATGTCATATGCTTAGTTTAGACATGCTTTGTGTCAATGCCATCTGTTTAGTTTCTTTATCGTATATGTGAATCATGCAATTCCATCTTGTTTAGCCAGGCATCATATATGTGAATGTTGCAATGCCACCCTGGTTAGCCAGTCATCTTATATGTGAATTATATCATGACATCATTTTTTATTATGTGTTAAATTTGTCAACAATTTTAGTACATTCAATTACTCTTCCTGTGCATCAGCCATTCGGCATGGTCATGGAAAAATCTGGAGTGGAAACAAGGTCTTCAGAGTAGACAATGCTATCTGACGAAGCGCATGTCTTGCTGGTTACAGATAGCTCCTCAGAGGAGGATTCGGAGACAGATGACCAGTCCTATTCCCCCCCCCCGAGGTGCATGCTCTAACTTGGCAGGGTTATGTTGCTCATATCGTGCGTATGGTATCTTGCATTGCTATGTCATTTGCTTAGTTTAGACATGCTTTGTGTGAATGCCACCTGTTTAGTATCTAATTACCATATATGTAAATTATGCAATGCCATCTTGTTGCAAGACATTATATATGTGAATTATGCAATGTTATCTTGTTGCAAGGCATTATATATGTGAATTATGAAATGCCATGCTGTTTAGCCAAGCGTCATATATGTGAATTATATCATGCCATCCTTTTTTTGTATTTCTCATTGCTTTTGTCGACAATGTTTGTATATTCAACTGCTCTTCCTGTGCATCAGCCATTTGAATTGGTGATGGAGAAATCTGGAGTGAAAACAAGGTCTTCAGAGCAGACAATGCTACCTGCTGAAGCAGATATCTTGCTGGTTACAAATAGCTCTTCAGAGGAGGATTCAGAGGCAGATGGCCAGTCCTATTATCCCCCTAAGGTGTATGCTCAAACTTGCAGAGTTATATTACTCATATCATGCATATGTTGTATTGCAATGCTTAGTTTTTACATTATATGCATGATATAGAATGCCATCTCCTTAGTTGACACATCATATATGCAATTGCCCTCTGCTCACTTCCTTAGTATATAAATCACATATTTGAATTATATCATGCCATGATGTTTACATAGACAGCATGTATCTGAATTATGGCATGCCAACCCATTTTCTAAAGACATAATATAGTTATATCATCTCATCCTGTTCACATAGTCATCATATTTTGAATTATGTCATTCTATCCGTGAATTATATCATGCCATCACGTTTCCGTCGACGGCATGTTTGTGATTTATGGCATGCAAACCATTTTAATAGACACATCATGTAGTTATATCATGTCATCCTGTTTACATAGTCATCATATTTTGAAGTATGTCATTCTATCCTGTTTAGTTAGCCATCATACATGTGAAATTGTGTCATGCTATCCTGTTTAATTAGCCATCATATATGTGAAATTATGTCCTGCTATTTTGTTTGGTTAGACAACATAAATGTGAATTATTTCATGCCCTGTTTTCTTCCCTACTATCCATTGCACCTGTCTATCTTACAATGTCTGTACATTCAATTACTTTTCTTGTTTATCAGCCATTTCAATTGGAGGGGGTGATGGCAGTATATGTGGGAGTAAAAACACAACCTTCAGAAAAGATCGTGCTACTTGTCGATGGAGATAGAACCACGGTTGTACTTGCCCAAGAACCAGCCCCACCATACGTACCGCAGACTCATGCAGATTGTACCCCTACCCAGTTGGGCAGAGAACCAGCTACACCCTTCTAACCTCAACCCCAGAAGATAGTAACCCAGTTCCCGTTGACACAGCACCGTCTCCACCACATAGCACCCAAACACGAGTAGTTAGTAAGGCAACTTCAGTGCCCAAAGCACGAGGACCACCACTCCGAACCCCAAGTCAACACTTAAAGCAGAAGAAGAATTGTTCTCATGTCAGGTTCCGTAGCTATGGTTCATACTACTTTGCTCTTGCATCACTGTATTTACTCATACCAACTAATTTCAAATTTGAAGGATGCAACTGAAACTCCAATGGCGCAACAGGTATGTTTCAAACCTGTTTCTTTAACGTGTTTGCTGTTGTAACTTGCTCTATGTTGATTTCAGTTTCAATTGAATAAACAGTTATGTTCTCATGCCATGCACATTACAAGTGTTGTTACTGCTGTGTAGTTTCCCACACTTATATTCTGTCTATGCTGCTTTATCTTAAATAGATATGATTCGAACTGTATCTATCTTGATTTGGCAACATAAACTAAAATGATATAGACCATACAGTGACCATACTACATAGATATATGTTTGTTTCATGTTGTTATCCTGTCCACCTTACTACTAAACTGGTTTACCAAAATGAGTTTCATATACTACATTGTAAACCTGTGATGTGTTTGTTTGTTTCTCTTTTAGAACGCAGATAAAATATTGGAGAAGGGTACCCCGTTATGCAATGGTAAAGGAAGTAATGCAGATAAGGTTCAAGATAGTGAGACATCCCTGTTGGTCTCCAAGAAAGTTGATAAAAACTATATTGAAGACACTGAGACAACCCCAAAGTCCTGTCTTGATGTAGTGTTCAAGTTACTGGCTACTACTGCTGGCACCAGCTCTTCGAACTCGCTGCCTGAATCAGTTTAGCTTCTTGAGCCTCAACTTCAAGTTGAAAGACATCAATCAGATGTTATGCGACAGGAAGCCGAAGGACTGAGGAAGTCCCTGCAGAATTCAGATGCATACTTTATGGTGCAACAGCAAGTGCTGGAGGATTTAAGCGCCAAACAAGAGAAAGTTAATAAGCTTGCTAAGCATCTTGCCAACATTATGGGTACCCAGGATATTCTTTCTTGAGCTCTTCTAAAGTGGTTTCAGTTTTGGACTTGTTTTGCTGCGGCGTTTATATGCTGCTTTGTTCCCTATATTTGCACCGGTGGCGAACTTTGATGCCCAGTGGATGTAATATGTGTAATAGCCGTGATAGCCTAGCGTAAGTTGCTTGCTTCTTTATTTCCTTATTGTCTTGTTTATTTTTTTCTTATAGTCGGTGCAGTTCTTTTTCTGCGGTTTGCTAGTGGCCGCAATAATCTATTTTTTAAAACTAGGCCACAATAACCATGGGCTACATATTTACTGTAGTTAACATGGGCCTCCTACGGGCCGTAGAAACAATGCGCCTTCTAAGGGTCGTAGAAACAATGGGCCTTCTGCTGCATAGAAACAATGGGCCTTATATGGGCCGTAGACACAATGGGCCTTCTACGGGCCGTATGATCGGTTGGCCAAACATGGGCCAATAACAGACCACATTATGGCCGTAAATGGGCTAGAGTTGAAATTGTTCGTTCATGGGCCGACCATAACGGGCCGTCGCTAATCGGCCGTATTTGATGACGCTATGAAAATGGCCCAACATATTAACGGGCCACAAACGGGCCGACTGTAACCACGGGCTGAATTCGTCCCACAAGCAAAAAATGACAGTAACGGGCTGTAAGTAAATGAATTCTGGAAATGATCCCAAGAATAAATGGTCCCTAAGAAGGCCGAAAGATAACATGGGCTGGAAACGGCCCAACGAAATAATGGGCCGTCAGTGGGTATAAAGTGATACACTGTTCATTACGGGCCAGTTTCACCACGTGCCGCTAATGGGTATAAAGTGATAGACTGTTCATTACGGGCCAGTTTTACCACGTGCTGTTAATGGGCTGAGAGTTACTAAGGGCCTCATATGGGCCGAAAGACGTCATGGGCCATACATGGGCCGGAAGTTAAAACGGGCTGGAATTATATTGGACGGCCCAGATGACGATACTGGGCCTAATTCGGATAGGCCGTAAACGGGCCCTGGGTTAGCGGGCTGTAAATGGGCTATATGCGAACAGGCCATTAACAGGCTTACCGTGGGCCGGCCCGCCACCTTTTGACCAAGTCAAACAGGCCGACCTTTTCACAGGAATGGGCCTCTGTTGAGTCGTGTCATGTGTCGACATATCATAGGCACTTTGGGTCCAATGAGTGGATGACATCTGTCCCAATGGTGAGCCGACATGTGTTTCCTCCAGCCAATGATGATTTTACACATGGAAAATCCCCATTGGTCGGGGTTGTTAACGGGTTATCGGATCCAAAACCGGACCCGATAGCTTAACGGTGTTCCGTTACGGTGGATGCCATGTGTCGGTCACCCTTGACGAAAGCACTTCTGTGACGCTCGATTTATCGTCATGGAAGTGGAAACTTCCATGATGATAATTTTGGTAATGTCATGGAACACTTCTACGACAACGCGGGTATGACTATCTTGGTTCTGTCATAAAATTGTCATGGATGTACATGCATGACAGAAACCGTGACCTACTGTGACAAACACGTATCATCATGGAAGTGTATTTTTTTGTAGTGATGACCGCAGTGTGTGTGTATTTATAAGGATAGGTATGTCATAGCATAATTACGCAGGTCCCCTGGCAGTTCACATCTGAAGGACACGTGGCCTGCATGCAACTTATTGGAAGTTGTTCCATGTTCCCACGCACACCTGGATTGTCATTTAAAACAAACTTAAATGTTTGTCTCTATGTCTTTGGCTGACAAGGACTCAAAGAAGACATTTGACAGGTTTCAACAGAGTGCATATGACTTGGATAGATAGAATGTGAGGTAGAAGCACAGAGGGGGTTAGGGTCCAATCACATTCTCTTAGATCAGAAAAATTCAAGAGTGAAGACATAGCTATAAGTGAATGATGTAGAGGACATAACACACACACATAGCTTCAGGTGATCATCTCTTGGAACATCTCATATGCTCCATGACGTTCAAAACGTCTTTGAAGTCCCGATTCTAAGCCGTACAACATGGCACACTGAACTATTGAGTAGTCATCAAATTTAGCTTGCCAGACGTTCATAACATCCAGTGTTGCTCCTGCAGCAGGCCTTGCACCCAGCGGTGCTTCAAGGACGTGATTCTTCTGTGCAACAATGATGATAATGGTTAAGTTACGGACCCAGTCCGTGTAGTTGCTACCATAATCTTTCGACTTAGCTTTCTCTAGGAACTGCTACCTCTTGAGCACTACGTTGGTTTTCCCTTGAAGGGGAAAGGGTGATGTAGTAGAGTAGCATAACTATTTCCCTCAGTTTTTGAGAACCAAGGTATCAATCCAGTAGGAGACCACGCGCGAGTCACCTCGTACCTACACAAACAAATAAGAACCTCGCAACCAACGTGATAAGGGGTTGTCAATCCCTTCACGGCCACTTACAAGAGTGAGATCTGATAGAGATGATAATAGTAAGATAAGTATTTTTGGTATTTTTATGATATAGATTGAATGTAAAGATTGCAGAATAAAGTTAGATTGGAAACTTGTATGATGGAGAATAGACCCGGGGGCCATAGGTTTCACTAGCGGCTTCTCTCAAGATAGCATGAGTATTACGGTGGGTGAACAAATTACTGTCGAGCAATTGATAGAAAAGCGAATAATTATGAGAATATCTAGGCATGATCATGTATATAGGCATCACGTTCGTGACAAGTAGACCGAAACGATTCTGCATCTACTACTATTACTCCACACATCGACTGCTATCCAACATGCATCTAGAGTATTAAGTTCATAAGAACAGTAATGCCTTAAGCAAGATGACATGATGTAGAGGGATAAACTCATGCAATATGATATAAACCCCATCTTTTTATCCTCAATGGCAACAATACAATACGTGCCTTGCTGCCCCTGCTGTCACTGGGAAAGGACACCGCAAGATCGAACTCAAAGCTAAGCACTTCTCCCATTGCAAGAAAGATCAATCTAGTAGGCCGAACCAAACTGATAATTCAAAGAGACTTGCAAAGATAAACCAATCATACATAAAAGAATTGAGAGAAGATTAAAATATTGTTCATAGATAAACTTGATCATAAACCCACAATTCATCGGATCTCGAAAAACACACTGCAAAAGAAGATTACATCGAATAGATCTCCAAGAGAATCGAGGAGAACTTTGTATTGAGATCCAAAGAGAGAGAAGAAGCCATCTAGCTACTAGCTATGGACCCGAAGGTCTGAAGTAAACTACTCACACATCATCGGAGGGGCCATGGAGTTGACGTAGAGGCCCTCCGTGATCAATGCCCCCTCCGGTGGAGCTCCGGAAAAGGTCCCATGATGGGATCTCTTGGGTACAGAAGGTTGCGGCGGTGGAAATAGGGTTTCGTGGTGCTCCTGGATGTTTGCGGGGTATATGGATATATATATAGGAGGAAGAAGTACGTCGGTGGAGCAACGAGGGGCCCACGAGGGTGGAGGGCGCGCCCAGGGGGTGGGCACGCCCCCTACCTCGTGGCCTCCTCGATTGATTCTTGAAGTCCACTCCAAGTCTCCTGGATCACGTTTGTTCCAAAAATAATGCTCCCGAAGGTTTCATTCCGTTTGGACTCCGTTTGATATTCCTTTTCGGCGAAACTCTAAAATAGGCAAAAAAAACAGCAATTTGGGCTGGGCCTCCGGTTAATAGGTTAGTCCCAAAAATAATATAAAAGTGTAAAAATAAGCCCATTAACATCCAAAATAGATAATATAATAGCATGGAGCAATCAAAAATTATAGATATGTTGGAGACGTATCAGGAACGCATTAAAGTTCAATGGAACGGTAGCACGGGCCATTGATCTACAACAACATTGATATACAAAAACTATCAGGACTAAGTTCATGATAAATTTAAGTTCCATTAATCATATTACTAAAGAACTCCCACTTAGATAGATATCCCTCGAGTCATCTAAATGATCACGTGATCCATATCAACTATACCATGTCCGATCATCACGTGAGATGGAGTAATTTTCAATGGTGAACATCTCTATGTTGATCATATCTACTATATGAACTATAGCAACGGTGCATACCTAGGGAGAACGCTTATACCTTGAAATTTAGTGAGGGATCATCTTATAATGCTACCGCCTTACTAAGCCAAATAAGATGCATAAAAGATAAACATCACAAGCAATCAAAATATGTGACATGATATGGCCATCATCATCTTGTGCCTTTGATCTCCATCTCCAAAGCACCGTCATGATCTCCATCGTCACCAGCTTGACACCTTGATCTCCATTGTAGCATCGTTGTCGTCTCGCGAACTATTGCTTCTACAAATATCGCTACCGCATAGTGATAAAGTGAAGCAATTACATGGCGATTGCATTTCAAACAATAAAGCGACAACCATAAGGCTCCTGCCAGTTGCCAATAACTTTTACAAAACATGATCATCTCATACAATAACTTATATCACATCATGTCTTGACCATATCACATCACAACAAGCCCTGCAAAAACAAGTTAGACGTCCTCTACTTTGTTGTTGCAAGTTTTACGTGGCTGCTACGTGCTTCTAGCAAGAACCGTTCTTACCTACGCATCAAAACCACAACGATTTTTTGTCAAGTGTGTTGTTTTAACCTTCAACAAGGACCGGTCGTAGTCAAACTCTAAAAGTGCTAGTTATCGACTAGAGGGGGGTGAATAGGAAAATTTTATGAAAGTCTTCAAAACATGGGGGCTTTGAAGACAAACAGTAGAAATGAACCTATTGATATGCAATGGAAGGTAGACTACACTAGACAGGCCATAGTCGAGTAAGCAATGAAGTGAAAATTCGAAGACTATCAGCAGCTAGGTAGTATGGATCAGGATGGAAGATAGTATGAAGCCAAACAGTAATCAGTCTTCACTCAATGAAGTCAATCAGATCATACAAGCAAGCAATGACTTCACAAAGACAAACTATAAAGTAAAGGGAAGTGAAGGATAGAACCAGTAGCTTGGTGAAGACATGATTTGGTAGACCAGTTCCAGTTGTTGTGACAACTATACGACTGGTTAGGGAGGCTGAGATTTAACTCAGAAGACCGCATCTTCACCTTATTCCCCTTGAGCTAAGGACACACAGTCCTCGCCCAATCACTCTAGTAAGTCTTCAAGGTAGACTTCCAAACCTTCACAGACTTCGTTCACCGGCAATCCACAATGACTCTTGGGTGCTCAGAACGCGACGCCTAACCGGCTGGAGGATTCACAGTCCTCAAGTGTAACAAGTCTTCAAATCACGCGGACATAAAGACTTGATTGATGCCTAACACTCGTTGGTCTGGGTGTTTTGGGCTTTGTCCTCGCAAGGATCTCTCTCTCAAATGCTTCAGAGGTGGGTTGCTCTCAACAACAAAAGCCGTGCACTAACTCTGAGGAGCCACCAATTTATGGTGTAGGTGGTGGGCTATTTGTAGCCAGGAGGCAACCCGACCTGATTTGTCCGAAATGACCCTGGGTCACTAAGGAACTGACACGTGTCCAATGGTCAGATTTCAAACACACGTGACAGCTTGACTTGGGCTACAAGTAAAGCTGACTCATGCAACTCTGGATAAGATTTGCTCTCATTGTCTTCGCTCGGAGACATAGGATTTTGGGTTGAGCATCACGTCAGTCTTCTGACTTTGTTCACTTGGACCCCACTTAACAGTTTGGTGGTTCCTATGACTCAATAAAGAAGAAAAGGAAACTACAAAAGAAACTATGTCTTCGCAGTCCATAGTCTTCAAGTAAATATCTTCACACATCATTATCTTCAATGTGAATATCTTCACAAACCACCATTGTCTTCAATGTCTTCATACATTTTTAGGGGTCATCTCTGGTAGGAAAACCGAATCAATGAGGGACTTCTATCTGCGTTCTCCTGCAATTCTCACAAACACATTAGTCCCTCTACCACGTTTATCGTCAATACTCCAAAACCAACTAGGGGTGGCCCTAGATGCACTTACAATCTCCCCCCTTTTTGGTGATTGATGACAAACTGGTTGAACTTTTCAACAGGGATAAAAGTTTGTGAAAGTTAAAGTACGTGGGCACTGTCTTCATAGGTTGAAAGAGCCCCCCCTGAAGATGTGCATCTACATATTTTTCTTTTGAATGCAAATGCACATGGCAGGTATTGCTTTGTGGAGATCTTCTTCAACTCATGAAGACAATTCATCATGCACACACAAATGTAATGAAGATAATGAAATGCATAATGAGAAATGGGCATCTGCAGAATGACTTCATGCGGAATTTATCATCGCAATAATGTAGCAGCAAAAGTGGAAGACGACCATCAAGTTTAAAGTGTTACAACTCAAAATCCAACAGTTCAAGAACGAGAGTTGTAAAAACTTAGCAAAAATAAGCACCCGACCCATATGGACCCGCTTGAAGACTATCAACTCATATGCTTTCCCCCTTTTGTCAGGAAGGACCAAAAAGGTTTGAAGACACGAAGTGTCTATTCGTTCCCAGGCGGTGTTGGTGAGGATGTTGGGGGAGCAGGATCGGCATTGGAGTTGGGCGGTGCAGAGGGGCCTGATGCAGAATATTGGTGTAGTGAAGCCATCGCAGGTGAAGTGGCGTCGTCCTGTTCATCAATGACTCGTGCAAGAATAGTTAGAGCCGAAGATGAGTACTCAGAATCTTCAATGGAAGGAGTTGGACGCCAACTTGCTGACTGGAGGCCTGGAGTCAAACTTGAAGCGTTCAGTGAAGCCATCTGCTTGAAGATCATCTTCAGAACAGAGCATTGTGAGGCTCTTCCAAGCACGCCGACAGGCTTCATGAGCAACAAATGAGTTCTTGGTTGCAAGGATGCAAATGGGATTGACATCAATGAGAAGACTTTGCATCTGGCTCTTCATCCAATCATGATGCCTATCTTCTTTCCAATGAAGTGATACGAGAAGCTCTCTGTCATTCAGGACACGAGTATGCTTCTTTGGACTTTGGGATAATGTGCTGGTTGTTGCATCAGTGTTGGCATGATGCGGCAGCCTGAGTTGACCGACAAGAGGACCAGCAACAGTAGTGATTGGATTTGGCACATGAATCCCTTCAAGTGGTTGAGTGAAGCTTTGGAAGGCCGCACTGTCTTCGCGAACTGGCTCCTTTGCAGGCTCGGGGTATATGGCTTCATGAGACATATCCACTTCAGGTAGAAATACAACATGGTTGCGTGCTGAAGCTTGATAGTTGATTGTGGAGTGAAGTTTAATGAGATGCATGACCCATGGAGCATAGAACTTGAGGCCAAATAGATCAATTCCCAAGGCAACCAACTGACGGATGAAGAAGTCTTGAGTATTGAATCTGATGCCATTGATGATATAGAAGACCAATGTCTTCATGGTACCCTCAATCTTGGCGTGAGGAGAATGACCCTTAATTGGCCATAGAGTATGCCTCAAAATGTCATATATAGTGTGGGGCAGGTACTCGAGGTCTTGGACATAGAATTCCTTGGGGTATTCAGCATCAACTGGCAAAGGCTTCATCATATTAAGCATTTGACACATGTTGGGCTCAGGCTTCTGGAAGATACTCTACAACTCTTGCTCATAGCACTGACAACCTGGCTCATACAGATCACCAGGATTGGGTAGGGAAGTGAGCTCGATGATATCTTGAGTTTGGCTTCATGATGAACATCACTTGACATCCACTCAGGGACCTATGTCTTCGGATCCCTGTTGTAGCCTGAGATATGAAGTCTGGCATAGAATTGCAGCAGAAGTTCCTCATTCTAGTGCTCCTTGTCAATGACAAATGGGAGCAGACCAACTTCTCGGAAGCAGTCAAGAGCCTCTTCAAGGCATGGCAGCCCAGCAATGGCATCACAATCCAGATGTTTGTGGGGAAAGATCATGTCCTGGTTGTAAAGAATGCATGAGTAGTAGCTGCGTTGCTGGTGACTCCAGAACCTGTTAGAAGAGATCTTTGGCTTCTTGTATGGATTCTTGGCCTTGTCAAAAAATGTGTTGTGCTCTCTGAAGCTGAGCACACTGAATGAGCCTCTAGTGGTTACAGTATTAGGAAGCCTTGGCAGCCTGGGCTTTGGCTTCTGCGTCTGAGGCCTTTGCTCCACATGATATTCATACTGGGGACCTGGAGCAACTGGAGGCGTCATGATGGGCCACTTGATGTTGATGAGCTCACCTTCATGGCTCCATGCTTCTCCTGAAGCCGCCCCTCATTCTAAAGCCCCTGAAGCATGGATGAGGGGCGGCTTCAGAATGAGGGGCGGCTTCAGGAGAAGCATGGACTTTAGCCATGACAACGTCATTGGCTTCAGTAGCAGTGGCAGCAGCAGCATCAAGTGCAGGGGCTTCAGAGGTTTCAACAACTGGTGGGCCAGGCACAATCACATCTTCATCCTCTCTTGTTTCAATGGTAGGGGAATAACTTCAGACTCTTCTTCTTTGTCATCGGCTGATGCAGCCGAAATATCTCCAACCTCTTTGGCTTCAGACTCTTGAGCAGTAACTGAAGGGATGGCTTCAGGAAAGACTTGATGTGCTACTAAGCTTGTGTTGTGCACATCCTCTTTAGGAATGCTCGACATGGAGATCGTGGGCCAAGGGCCTTTGCGAACCTTCAGAAAGATGGCGATGCCTGCGATGATGGAGTGGTCTTCTTCATGTCTTGTGGGATCTCAATCATTGGAGTGGTGACTTGAGCCAGCGGTGTGTGAGGTATGACTTCATGCAGTGGGGAGTTGGGGTGGCGTTCTTCCCAGAAATCATCTTGTGCGATTGGCGTCATGGGACTGCCAATGCTTATCTGTTCACTGCTCGTGGGAGCAGGCGATGATACCACCTTGGGCATGAGCTGGGGAAACTGAGAAAGGACTTCATCATCTTCAACATTATCTTCTTGACCAGTGTCTTCAGCTGCGATGGTGTCAATAGCTGAAATATCTTTAGACTCATGAGCCTCCGTGGTAGCAGGCTCATGAACAACCAATCGACGCTCACGGTTGGAGGAGGCAGGAAGGGCAACCGAAATGGGTTCAACACATAATGGTTCTTGATGTGCGACATGATCTTTACGAGAAGACTTTGAAGACTTTGTCTTCAGCTTCTTCTTGGATGGAGCAGCATCAGAAGCATCACGATGTTTGCACTTCTTGGCTTCAGCTTCAGCCCGCTTCTTCTTCTTCTGCTCAGAAGTAGATGAGGAGACCTTTGGCTTTGAGCCAGTCATGCTGGTAGGGAAGACAATGCTTGGTCTTTCTTGCATTGGGGCTTCAGTTTCAACAGCAACAGGCTTCTTCTTCTTCTTGGCAGCAAGCTTGGGGTCAATGCCTGGACGCCCAAGAGATTTTCTCTTCACGGCTTCATTGTGAGCATGTACACACTTCTCAGCATAGTACTTCATGCGCTCCTTGGAGCCTTTGGCTTCATTGCAACACTAGTGGAATTCTTCTTTCAGATCAGCCATCATCTTCTTGAAATTTTGAACATCAGTGACATTGAGCTTGGCCATGTGCTTCTTGAATAGAGCCTTCTCATGGTTGATTTTGTTCTTCAGCTCAACAATCTTTTGAGCGATAGCAAGCTCTTTGGCTATACAACCCTGGAATGTGACACTGATGTCAATGGGCAGCTGTAGATCATGAATGGTGAGAGTAGTGTTTTCAAACCATTCATCAATGAAATTGTTGAGTATGTCAACATCGAAGAGGGGCAAATCTTTGAAGATCCCAGCCTCCTGCTTGCTCTTGATCAGCATCTCTAGAGCATAATCAGCCGGGTCTTCATCACTAGACATATCTATGACATCCTCTTCATTGCGCAGGATGCTAGCTAGAGTGAGGCCATGCCCTGAAATCTTCTTGGGCTTCTTGGACTTCCAAGAGATGCATGACAAGTCCTCAGACTGCACACTAGATTCAGGAGGTGCATATTGCAATGGCTTCACACTTGAGGCCTTTGGAGCAGTAGTAGACTTTGAAGCCATGGACTATTTCTTTAGTTTGGGGGTTCTGGAAAATCCTCATGTTCCTCTTCACCAGCGGCTTCTTCAACAGTGGCCCTTTGTGCAACGATGTGGGAGATAAGCCCATAAAAGCTATTGAAGGGACCAATGAGATTCTGTTCAGCTTCACGACTGCCATCTGGGCTTAGAGCAGCTGGACCAGGGTTGAAGTCAATCCCCAGGTCCTTCTTGTTCTGGACTGCAGAAGCCCTTGCAAACTGGAAGTTTTGTTCAAACAGTTCATCTTCGCGACACCATCGGAGACTTGATGGGTCGGCATTTTTAGGCTAAGGTCCACTGACCATGCAAGGATAGAAGCCTTTTGCAATGGCTTCAGCCTTTGTCTTGGGGTGAAGTTTCCTGTACACAATATCGGACCATGGTGGCCTCACATCATTCTTCTTTGCATATTGAAACCATTCCTCTGCCAAATATCTTCGAATCCATTGGACACGAGTTTTGCGTTCACCATAGGTTTCTTCGGGGTCAGACTTTGTATTGCTCATAGAGATCTGCGGGCAGGTCCAAAGCAGTTTGTCCCGTCGCTGCCTACCACCCATCTTTGTAGATTTTCCTCCTACCATTGGATTCAGACTGAATGGCTTCATAACTGTGTTTGGCTTCTGTTGGCTGGTCAGACAAGAACTGGCTTTAGGTGATTCAGTATGATGCTGTAAAAACTCTGCAAATGAATGCAAACTATGAGAACCAAGGGATTCTTCCACGAACTTATACTTGTGACAACATTAGAGATGCGAGGGAAGGGGAAGAGGTCATATACATCCTCAGAAGATTTTGAAGATAATCAGTTTGAAGACATTGACCTCATAGCGCGAAGACATTCACTTATAGATGTGAGTTGATTCCAGATTTGTATGAATCCATGAATAAGTACAAGTGAGGAATCAAACTAGATGTGAAGCATTCATAAGTGAAAGTACTTTGCAGAATATGGGATTCAGAATAGACGAGATCCATATTTGAAAAATGTATAAACAACTTTTGGATGGTGTGGACAGTTCAATCAGATCTAATAAACGGTAAAAAGTGAGTTCTTATTTACCACACGAAGAACTGCTAGATGGGAAAGTTGGAGGCTAAGCAGTCCAATCTCCCGCGCCCGAACTTGGCAGCGGAAGACACCTACGGCGAAGGTGGGAGGAAGAAGTCTGCGGCCGGCGTGAAGATGGCATTGGAGAGGTCGCGACAGCGAAGCGCTTCGTCTCCGGCGACGACGGAAGATAGAGGTGGCGCTAGGGTTTGAGCGAGACGGCAAGGGGAGAAGAGAGAATGACCGCAAGGGGGTGAAGTATTTATAAGGAGGAGGGACGGTGCAGTGCAATTACTCAGGTGCCCCTGTCGGTTCTCATCTGAAGGACACGTGGCAAACATGCAACTTATTGAAGGTTGAGCCACGACCCCACGCGCGCCTGGTTTGTCGGGTGGTCGTTCCGGCTTCTCTGATATTCAGGCAAAAGGGATAGAGATAATAAAAGCAAGTTTAAATGTGTGTCTCTGTATCTTCAGCTGACAATGCCACAATGAAGACATTCGACACGTGTCAACAGAATGCATATGAAGAAATAGAGAGAGTTTGATGGATAAGCATAGAAAGGGTTAGGGTCCGATCACATTCCCTTAGCGCAGAAAATGGCAACTTGAAGACATAGCTATAAGTGAATGCTGTAGAGGACAGAACACACACTATATATATATATAGAGAGAGAGAGGGTGGATCTATTCTGCTAACACCGTTAAGACTCTTATTCTGCTAATAGTAAACCTTATTCTGCTAACACAATAGCTACTAACTAACCCAGGAATGGATAGGAGCGAACTACGCTGGCAAAAAAAACCCACCCCACCTTTATCCTCTCTCTCTCTCCCACGACTTCTCCTTCCCAGCCGGGACCTCCCCACGCCGCCGCACCAAGTCCCCCTCCCCACGTGCCGCCACACCACCTACTCCCACCCACCGCGCCGTCGGACCACCTCCTCCCTCCCGCACCGCCGCAGCACCTCCTCTGCCTCGCGCCGCCGCACCACCTTCTCCCCCAGCGTCGCCGCACCACCTTCTCCCCCAGCGCCGCCGCACCACCTTCTCCCCCGCGCCGCCGCACCACCTCCTCCCTCGTGCGCGTCGCATCACATCCTTCCCCGTAGCCAGCCACGCCGGCCACCTTCCTACGGCATCCTTGGACAGGCACCACCACCCCGAGCCCGGATCTGTGCGGTGGTGCCCCTTCCTTGCCGATGGATTCGAACCACCCTTGATCGGTGCCACGCAAGCTCCCTCCCCAAGCCCATCGCGCCGCCCGGGCCTAGCTCCTTGCAGTGCCCCTCTTGAACGCCGGCCGGCGGGATCCCTGGCTCCAGCGACACTGCAACCTCCTCAGCGCCGCCCGACACCTCTAACAGAGCCCCCGCCCCCGACCCATGCTGCTGGGTCTGGTGACCCCAGCCATGGATCCATGGATCCCGCGCCGGATCCAAGTTCAAGATGTGCCCCTCCCCCCTTCTCTCCCGCCTCTCCCCTTATTTTCAGCTCCTTTGATTTTTTTTTTGTAGCTCATTGAATTTTGTTTTGCAGCTCACTAAGATCCGTTGTGGTTCTCTTCTTCCCAACAACAGAAGATGCGGTGTGGCTACGACACGGTTGAAGTTCAGGACATCTTTTGTTGCTTTTTCATATTTTGCGAGGCGTCCATCGGCGAGCTCTCCCCCGACATGTCGTGCAACTCGCCGGTCCACATCGTGTGGTTCACCGGCCATGTGACTGTAGTGCAGTCGACCCCCTCGTGTGCGGCATGCAGCTCGGAGCAAGCGAGCATGTAGTTTAGTCCCCTGTTTGTGGTTTTTTGGCGTGTCTATTCGAATGTATCTGGTTGGGATATGATGTATTGTGTGTAAAAAAATGTTGAGAAGTTCATTTCAACAAGCATGAATGGTTCATTTTCAAGAGAAAAAATGGATTGATGCAGCCCACTTCGAGGAGTCTTGTGGTTCACTGCATTCAATAAGGAAGAAACATAGTGTCTTTATCAGATAGATGTGGCTTTGAAGCTCACTTTGTTGTCTCATGTAGTTTGTTATAGTACTCCTCCGTGGTTTGCTTGGTAAATAGGAAATATATATATCTCAAAGAAGCTTGCTCTTCATTATATGTAGTTCACTTGTTCAATCCCCACGGTCCACTCGCTCGGTCTACGCACATAAAAAAATTGAGTTTCGAAAAACTTAAGCGGTTCACTTTCGGTAGTGTCACGGCCCGTTTACGGTAGTCTCGAGGTTAAATTTTTGATAGTACTGTGGTTCACCAACACTTGATATTAAGTGCACTCCACCTCGTTTGGGAAAAATTTATGTCCCACAAAAAAGAAATCATGCAATGTACTTGTTCGTCTGATGAAGTGCGGGTTAGTCTCGAGGTTCACTTTTCATAGTATTGCAGTTCACCAATGCTTAACATGAAGTTCACTCCACCTCGTTTGGGAAAATTTACGTCCCGCAAAAAAGAAATCATGCAGTGCACTTGTCCGTCTGATGAAGTGCGGGTTCTAGCCTAAAGAAGTGCGGTTTGCTACCTCGTTTGGGAAAATTTATGTCCCACAAAAAATAAATGATGCAGTGCACTTCTTCGTCTGATGAAGTGTTGTTTTTAGATCAAAGTAGTGCGGTTCGTTGTCTGATGCAGTACAAACGACTATGTTGGTGTCGCGAAAAAACAGTGTCCGCATTTCGTTAAAATCAAAATTGCTCTTATTCCGTAAAGAATCAGATAGAGTGTTCTACATGAAAAAGTTGCGCATCATCGATATCTTTCCAACAGCGTATAATTTGAATCATTCCAATCAGCGGTTTATATTTTTTTTGTGAAAAACGGCCGCTGCCTCTCATCATCAGCCACACGATTTTCAAAATTAACTAAAAACCGTGAGGAATCCCAAAAACATTTCAACATATGAAATTTGCGCCTCGTTCATAGCTTTCCAATGACGTATCATATGCCTCGTTTCGACAAATGGTTCAAAAGCTGGAGCGAAAACACTACCGAAAATTGAAAAAAAATCAAAAAAAGAATTCCGTGATTTAGTAAATTTATAACTGCTCTTAAACCGTAGCGAATTAGAAAAAATAATAGATATGAAAAAGATGCGCCTCAACGACATCTTTCCAATGGTGTATCATTTGCTTCATTCCGATGAGCGGTTTAGAAAAACACACACAAAAAAGTTCACTGTCATTCGTCGTGAGCCGCACCGTTTTCAAACCAATGTCGAAGACAAACCAATTATGAAGATAATGCAATCATGACACCAAATGAGAATCGTTAAGATAGGTTGGTGGTGGCGTTACCCATCGTATAGGAAATATTAGACCCAGACACGACGCACAATTATCGTGGCGCTCCAAAGTCAATTTCCACATTAAAGTATTCACACTCAGAGGGTAAATCTTCATGAGTTGAAGATATATGTTACTTCAAGTGTTGCGCACCTAAGTCATCAATATGCATAAGCGTTAGGATGTGTGTCCATTCACAGGACATTCGAGGACTCTAAGATATTTAGCTCACACCGCAGCTTGCAAAACCTTTTCTCATCCAAGGGCTTCATGAAGATATATGCCAATTGCTCTTCAGTGTTGACGTGAATGATATCAATGTCTTCCTTCAACACATGATCTCTGAGAAAGTGATGACGAATCTGAATGTGCTTTGTCTTCGAGTGCTGAACTGGGTTGTTGGCAATCTTGATGGCGCTTTCATTGTCACTGTAGAGTGGCACATGCTTCAGATGGATGCCATAGTCCTTGAGAGTTTGCTTCATCCAAAGAAGCTGAGCACAACAAGATCCAGTAGCAATGTATTCACATTCAGCAGTGGAGAGTGATACACAGTTCTGCTTCTTTGAAGACCAACAGACAGAGATCATCCAAGAAAGTGACATGTGCCGGATGTGGACTTGCGATCAACCTTGTCACTAGCATAATCAACATATGAGAATCCAACTAGATCAAACTCTGATCCCTTTGGATACCAGAATCCTAGCATTGGGTTGTGAGCCAAATATCGGAGTATTCGCTTCACGGCGAGGTGATGCGATTCCTTTGGTGCCGCTTGGAATCGGGCACACATGCAAATGCTAAGCATTATATCTGGCCTAGATACACATAAGTACAATAAAGAACCAATCATGGAGCGGTATTACCTTTCGATCAAACTCTTTACCATTGTCGTCGGGGCCCAATTGGCCTTTGGTTGTGTAGCGATCCGACCTCAGGCGGTCAAATCTCTGTACATAAGTGTCATCCCTGGATCGGTAATGCTGACACACAGTACTCGAAGGATTTATAACAGAGTAGCAATCACACACTTATTACATCGAATGTCTCCAAAAGAGAACTTATTACAATTAATATGGCTTAAGGCCATCTAAATACGATAACAACAAAAGACTTGGAAGATAAAGTGAGTCCATCAACTCCAACGGCATAGCTGAGTGCACGACAACGACCTAGCGCACCTTACTCTTCGTCTGAAAAGTCTGCAACATGGTACGTTGCAGCCCGAAATGGGTCAACACATGGAATATGCTGGCAATGTAACATAGTAGAGCAATGAACGGAATAAATGCTATCACTACATGCATATATGGCTGGTGTAGGCTCTATGGTTATAATGTTTTTGCCATGATTAGTTTGTACACTCTATAGAGGTTTGCACACTTTTCCCCACAAGACTCGATCTCCTCTGTTGGATTTCTCGCACTACATGGTGTTTGAGAAACGGATGACCGAGACACAGTCTTTTAGAAACATTAACTCTTTACTCTGGGTGGACAGTTACACCTACTTTCCCCTACATCTGCTAGTCCACCACTGAAAGAGGTCATGCAACATACTCAACTATGCTAGAGCCCATAATAGCTTGTGGATGCACACGAAGTTTCCAGCATGAATAATCTTATGATCCCTTTGAGCCTAGGTGGCGAACCAAAAAGGACAGCACTAGTATATCCCCAGGTGCCTGCAACCAATCCACCCAGATGTGTGTTTAAGTAGCCACCTTAAGATAACCATTAATTAAATAACCTCACATCTGTCATGGATACACTCAAACCCAATCCATGTCTACGAGCATAGCATGGCAATATAAGCATCACGTAGAAGTAACTCCCAAGGGTTTGACAATAAAAGGGCAATAGGTTCTACGTCATCAACTACTTCCCAAAACCCACATGTTAAAAGATCCTACTCATGCATTGTTTGAGGATTGTAGCTAATGCATAAAAACTGGGTAATAAAGGGGTATGATCAATGTGTTACTTGCCTTGCTAATGATCCGCAAAACCTAGAGACTCGTAGTAGCACGCTGTGCACTCCGGGAATTCTATTGCAAACAAACAATAGCATACATAAGCACTCAAGCATAGGTGCAAGGGTAAAACTTCAACTGAAAAGGTTCAATTTGCAAAAAGAATCGATCCAAACGGAGCTACGGAACAGAAACTACGATCAAAAGAACTTCGTAAACAAATGCTTGAAACCAAATTTTAATTTGTCAAAACCATGTTCAAGTTGATTAAACAGAAATAGGGGCTCGAGACGAAGATTTTGGCGTTGGTTTCACTGGATTTGGACGAACGGTTGAAAAGTTGCGAGGGTTTGAAGATTAGGGGCTAATCTGCGATAAAAATAATCGCGGATAGGTCCCTAGCAGAAAAAGAAAATAAAAAGAAAAGACTAACGAACGAACGTTCGCTGTCTGAACCTAACTGGCGAACTACGTTCGTTAAAACGAACGGACGGACGAACGTCCGCCAAATAAAATAAACCGACGAAAACCGATCTATGAAAATAAACTGGAAAACCGACCGGTCAAACAGGGTCAACGGCGGCGGCTCCGGCAAGATCCATGGCGGCAGCGACGACGGTCGACGGCGTCGGGCGGCTGCGGGGCGGCAGCGGCGAGGCAGCGCAGACGGCGGCACTAGGCGCGGCTCGGTGGCGGGGTGCGGGCGGCAGTGGGGTGTGGGTTGTGGGAGGGGGTGGCGGTGGCTTTAAAGGCTAGGGGGCAGCATTGACTTGGGCGAGGGGCCTCGGGAGGCGTGTCCGCCTCGGACACGGCCGCCAGCGGTGGGCGGATCCCGCTCGGGGAGGCGGTGGCGGCGGTTGGGCCGTTGGCCCAGTCGGGCGACGCGTTTTTTAAAAATAAAATTCCACCAAGAATAAAAAAAATCCTAATAAAATATAAAAAATTCTAAAAATGCCAAAAACAATTTACACCGTCTAAACAAAATATTTAGAACAAAGTGAACGTTTTCTTGGCCTAAAAATGCAATTTTGAAAAATGCATATTTTTTTCTAATTCAAATAAAATAGCGATAAAATCCAAATAAAATTATTTATTTGATCTTAACATTTTTCCTCCAATATTCCTTTTTATTTTGGAGAAGTCATATTATCTCCTCTCATGTATTTTAATATTGGAAATATTATTTGGAGAGAAAGATAATTAAAACCAAAGTGATCCACTTTTCAATATTTGAGAAAATTCAAATATGAAAATAATAAAATCCACAACTCTCTCCGTGGGTCCTTGAGTTTCTTAGGATTTTTAGGATCACGAAACAAAAATGCAAATAAAATATGATATGCATATGATGTCCAATGTATAACATTCCAAATTGAAAATTTGGGATGTTACAGGTTGGCATTGGCGTCGTGTACCCTTTGCAATCTTGCATTCCAAACTTCTTCAGGCAATCTTTGACGTATTTTTCTTGTGATATGAAGATGTCGTTTCTATGTTGACGAACTTAAAGACCAAGAAAGAATTTCAGCTTCCCCATCATGGACATCTAATATTGCTCTTGCATCATATGCCCAAACTCATCACTGTATCTCTTATTAGTGCAGCCGAAGATAATGTCATCCACATAGATTTGGCATACAAACAGTTCTCCATCATATTTCTTCGTGAAGAGAGTGGGATCTAGAGAACCAGGTTTGAAGCCTTTGCTCTTTAGGAAGTCTTTGAGTGTGTCATACCAAGCACGAGGTGCTTGTTTGAGGCCATACAGTGTGTTGTTGAGTTTGTAGACCATATCAGGACGCTTTGGATCTTCAAAACCAGGTGGTTGAGCTACATACACTTCTTCTTCAATTTTGCCTCTAAGGAAGGCACTCTTCACATCCATTTGATACAAAAGAATGTTGTTGTGGTTAGCATAGGCTAGTAGTATACGAATGGCTTCAAGCCTAGCCACAGGAGGAAAGGTTTCATCAAAGTCAATTCCTTCCATTTCTGTGTATCCTTGGTCAATGAGACGGGCCTTGTTTCTGACGACTTGACCATGTTCATCTTGCTTGTTGCGATAGATCCATTTACTGCAAATAATATTGTGCTTGCAAGGACCAGGACGTTTGACTAGCTCCCAGACATTGTTCAGCTCAAACTGTTGAAGCTCTTCTTGCATAGCTTGAATCCATTCATGTTCCATGAAGGCTTCATCAACTCTCTTGGGTTCAGATATAGAGACAAATGTAAAGTGCCCACAGAAATTTGCTAGTTGTGTTGCTCTTGATTGAGTGAGAGGACCAGGTGCATTGATACTATCGATGATCTTCTCAATCTGAACTTCATTTGCAACCCGAGGATGAACAGGGCGAAGACTTTTGCTCTTGTTGATTGCTATTTTTATCTTCAACATTATCTTCAGACTGAGCATTGTCTTCATGTGTAGTGGGTGCTGGGATGACAATTTCTTCTTCAACCTGTTCCTTGGTGGGTATGATTTCTCCAATACCATTAGCTTGATAAATTCACTAGGAGAAGCTTCATCTAGAACATTTGGCAGGTGCTGTCTTTGTGAGCCGTTAGTCTCATTGAACCGCACATCTATAGTTTCAACCACTTTATAGTGAAAGAGGTTGAAGACTCTATAGGTGTGCAAATCCTTTCTGTAACCAAGCATAAATCCTTCATATGCTTTTGGTGCAAATTTAGAAGTGTGATGTGGATTCTTGATCCAGCACCTGGCACATAAGACTTTGAAATAGCTAGCGTTTGGCTTCTTACCAGTCAGGAGTTCATAGGATGTCTTCTTGAAGAACTTATGAAGATAAACTCTGTTGATTATGTGGCAAGCAGTGCCAATGGCTTCAAGCCAGAACTTCTTGAACTCTTGTACTCATCCAGCATCGTACGAGCCATCTCAATGAGGGTTCTATTCTTGCGCTCCACAACGCCATTCTGCTGAGGTGTGTGATACGTCTCCAACGTATCTATAATTTTTGATTGCTCCATGCTATTATATTATCTATTTTGGATGTTAATGGACTTTATTTTACACTTTTATATCATTTTTGGGACTAACCTACTAACCGGAGGCCCAACCCAAATTGCTATTTTTTGCCTATTTTAGGGTTTTGAAGAAAAGGAAAATCAAACAGAGTTCAAACGGAATGAAACCTTCGGTAACGTGATTTTCTCAACAAACGTGATCCAGGAGACTTGGAGTGGGCGTCAAGAAACAACCGAGAATGCCATGAGGCAGGGGGCACGCCTACCCCCCTGGGCGCGCCCTCCACCCTCGTGGGCCCCTCGATGCTCCACCGACGTACTTCTTCCTCCTATATATATATCCACGTACACCCCAAAGATCCAGGAGCACCACGAAAACCTAATTCCACCAGCGCAACCTTTTGTACCCAGGAGATCCCATCTCGGGGCCTTTTCCGGAGCTCCGCCGGAGGGGGCATTGATCATGGAGGGCCTCTACATCAACTCCATGGCCTCTCCGGTGATGTGTGAGTAGTTTACTTCAGACCTTCGGGTCCATAGTTTTTTACATCGCAGGAAACCAATACCAAATGGAGTCCAAAGGCAACGAAACTTTTTGTGGATTTTTATGGACCAGAAGACACCCAATGGGCCGGAGAAACACCCGGGGGTGCTCCGAGGGGGGCACAACCCACTAGGGCGCGCCTGGGCCCCCAGGCACGCCCAGGTGGGTTGTGCCCACCTAAGTGGCCTCCCGCACCGCCTCCTTGCTCTATAAATACCCCAATATTCTAGAAGCCCTATGGGAGTCGAGGAAAATCAATTTTAGCTGTCGCAAGTTCCAGAACCACCAGATCCAATCTAGACACCATCACAGAGGGGTTCATCATCCTCATTGGTGCCTCTCCGATGATGCGTGAGTAGTTTATTGTAGACCTACGGGTCCGTAGTTAGTAGCTAGATGGCTTCCTCTCTCTCTTTTGATTCTCAATACAATGGTCTCTTGGAGATCTATTTGATGTAACTCTTTTTGCGGTGTGTTTGTTGGATCTAATGAACTTTGAGTTTATGATAAGATCTATGTTTTTATCCATGAAAGTTATTTGAGTCTTTTGATCTCTAATATGCATTATTACTTATAGCCTCATATTTCTTCTTCGATATTTGGGTTTTGTTTGGCCAACTTGATCTATTTGTCTTGTAATGGGAAGAGGTGCTTTGTGATGGGTTCGATCTTACGGTGCTTGATCCCATTGACAGAAGGGGAACCGACACGGATGTATCATTGCTATTAAGGATAACAAGATGGGGTCTATTTCTACATAAATAGATCTTGTCTACATCATGTCATCATTATTATTGCATTACTTCATTTCTCCATGAACTTAATACACTAGATGCATGTTGGATAGAGGTCGATGTGTGGAGTAATAGTAGTAGATGCAAGCAGGAGTCAGTATACTAATCTTGGATGTGATGCCTAAATAATCATTGGCTGGATATCGTCATGATTATTTGAAGGTCTATCAATTGCCCAATATTAATTTGTTTACCCACTATATGCTATTTTTCTCGAGAGAAGCCACTAGTGAAATCTACGGCCCCGGGCCTCTTCTTTATTATATTTGCCTTCACGATCTATTTTTATTTGCTTTTATTTTCAGATCTTTATTATCCAAAAAACCCAAAAATACCTTGCTGCAATTTATTGTTATTTATTTTATCTCACGTCCCCGCAAGATCTATTTATCCAATCTATTATGTTTTTATCCCGTCTACTTGCCAATTTCTGGCATCGTTACCCGAAAGGGATTGACAACCCCTTTAATACGCCGGGTTGCGAGTATTTGTTATTTGTGTGTAGGTTCCGTTCACGTAGTGTTGTGTGATTCTTCTACTGGTTCAATAACCTTGGTATCATCATTAAGGGAAATACCTACCGTCGTTGTGCTGCATCATCCCTTCCTCTTTGGGGAAATACCGACGTAGTTCAAGCAGACATCAAAAGGAATTTCTGGCGCCGTTGCCGGGGAGACATCATCAACATCTACCAGTTTCCTAATCACAAATCTCATCTCCTTGCAATTTACATTATTTTCAATTTGCTTCACATTTTCCTCTCCCCTACTTCACAAAAATTTGCCGTTTTATTCGCCCTCTTTTTCGTTTGCCGTTTTGTTCGTTAGATCTGTTTTTGCGTGCGTTCTAGTTTGCGTAGTCATGATGCCTCAAAGAAAATATTATGATGTTCCTTACCCCAATATTTCGCTTGAAATTGAGAAATGTACTAAGGAATATATGACCACACAATTTGATCATAATAAGTATTTTACCTAAGAACTTAAGGAACACTCTGTTGTGCTGGAAGCTATAACTAAACAACTTGATGATATTAGTAGAGAAATTTGCAATCTTCAATCTAAGTATGCTTTTGCTGAAAGTTTGCTAGGTAAAATATCCGATGCACAAGCTACCCTAGTAAATCAAATGGCTGCTAAACCAATCTCGTTAGAAGGTAAAAATGATGAAGATCTTAAAATGATTGGTGTTTCTTCTATTGATTCTTTGTTTAGTAAAATTAAGATTGATAATGAAGGGACTGAAGAAGAGTCAACTTTAGTTAGAAGGCGTCCCGATAATTTGGAGGGTGAAAATCTTGTTGAGAAATGTGATAAAAGTGGGTTTGAAGAGGTTAAAACTTTAACTAGTGATGTGCCCACTCTTTTTGATTACAAAGACTTTAATTATGATAGTTGCTCTTGATTCATTGTATTTGTTTGTTGCAATCCATGATAAATTCATCCCATGCCTATGAACAGAATAAAATTTTTACTAAGCATATTGTTGATGCTATGATGAAAGCTTTAGAAGAAAAGTTGGGACTAGAAGTTTCAATTCCTAGAAAATTACATGATGAATGGGAACCTACTATCAAAGTCAATATTAAAAATCATGAGTGCTTTGCTTTAGTGACTTGGGTGCTAGTGTTTCTACAATTCCGAAATCTTTATGTCGTGTGCTTGGTCTTACCGATATTGAAGAGTGTTCTCTAAATTTGCACTTGGCGGATTCTACTATTAAAAAGCCTATGAGAAGAATTAATGATGTTCTCATTCTTGCAAATAGGAATTATGTGCCCATAGATTTTGTTGTTCTTGATATTGATTGCAATCCGTCTTGTCCACTTATTCTTGGTAGACAGTTTTTATGTACTATTGGTGCCGTGATTGATATGAAAGAAGGCAATATTAAATTTCAATTTCCACTAAGGAAGGTATGGACACTTCCCTAGAACAATAATTAGGCCACCATATGAATCAATCATGAGGGCATCTTATGGATCTAGAAATAAAGATGACAATACTTAGATCCTTTGCTTTATGCCTAGCTAGGGGCACAAAACGACAACGTCTGTCGGGAGGCAACCCAATGAATAAAATTTATTTTTGTCTTTTTCTTTCTGTTATTGAGTGTTTGCACAATTATGCTACTGTTATGATTGTGTTTTTTGTGTTTTAATTATTTTTTGTGCCAAGTAAACCTTTAGGATTATGTTGGGTGATAGTTGATTTGATCTTGCTAAAAACAGAAACTTTTGCGCTCACGAAAATAATTTTCATTTTTAACATAAGTGTGATAAAATACGGATTGTTTCTTCATAACATTAATATACAAATTTATCACGTCGTCCTAATTGTTCAGAATTTTTTGGAGTTACAGAAGTATTCTAAATATTCAGATTGCTACAGACTGTTCTGTTTTTGACAGATTCTGTTTTATTTGCGTTGCGTGCTTGTTTTGATAATTCTATGGTTTTCTTTGAAGGGTTTTTGACATAGAAAAGTTGGAATACAGTAGATATAATGCAAAAATAAAATATGAATGGGTTTTCAACATTAATTATAGTAGTGATTTGCTTTCTTATACTAACGGATCTCACGAAGGTTTTGTTGAGTTATGTGTGATTGAAGTTTTCAAGTTTTGGGTGACTTTACAACGGATGAAGGAATAAGGATTAGCGAAAGGCTAAGCTTGGGGATTCCCATGGCACCCCAAGATAATATTCAAGAAGCATTATGCAACTAAGCTTGGGGATGCCCCCGAGTGGCATCCCCTCTTTTCTTCTAACAACCATCGGTATTTTACTCGGAGCTATATTTTTATTCGTCACATATTCTGAGTTTGCTTGGAGCGTTTTTTATTATATGAGTATTTGCTTGTTTTGATTTTTATTTTAATTCATGAATCCTTGCTGGACACACCTATTTGAGAGAGCCAAAATTATGCTATGACTTGTTAAAATTGCTCTCTACGCTTCACTTAAATTTTTATGAGCTATGGAATTGCTCTAGTGCTTCACTTATATCTTTTTGAGCACGGTGTGCTTTAGTATTTTTGAAGAAAAGCTCTCATGCTTCACTTAGATTTATTTGAGAGTAAGAATTTTTTTAAAGAAATTCTCTTTTGCTTCACTTCAATTATTTTGAGAGAAATAAATATGATGCTCATGTTCTTCACTTATATTTATTTGAGCTTATTAAAAACAACATATGAAACAAGTCCCAAAGTGATAGATATCCAAGGAGGATATAATAAAAACTTTCATGAAGATCATTGGACAAAATAAACTTGATTCTTTGTAGTAGTTTTGAGATATGATGATATGATACGTGAGTCATGTTGATGAGTAATTATGCTTTAGTAAGAATATTGGTGTTAAGATTTGTGATTCCCTATGCAAGCACGAAAGTCAATAGTTATGCAATGAAATTACATCCTACTTGTGGTGCATTATTCGGTGTTAGTTATGCTTAATGCTCGCTTATGAGATTTTTCGTTTCTTGGTTGGGCGTTTCTCAATCTTTTTCTAGCCTTCATTTGCACTAAGTATGATCACTACTTGTGCATCCAAAATCCTTCAAACCAGTTTTGCCACATGAGTCCACTATACCTACCTATATGGGTATTCTTTTGCCATTCTAAGCAAATTTGTATGTGCCATCTCTAATTTTCAAAATAAATTTCTCTTTTGTGTGCTCATACCGCTCATGAAACGGTAGGGGTGGCTAATGTATTTCCATGCTAGATATGTTATTCTCAAGATGAGTGTGTATTCACTTGTCATTGCACGAGAGTGCGACAAAGGTATTAGGGATGCCCAGTCCCGAAATGAAAAATGAATTTACTTTATGTTGTCAAATAATAAATTCCTTGGAAAGTGTTGGTATGGAAGGCACTTGTGAATACGACTAGCCATGGAAAGTGAAAGTGTGGTTGAAAAAGGAATAAACTTTATTTTCTATTAGGGAACTGCCTATGATATATCTAGCATGGAAAGTATTGGGAACTACTCGATCGTTTTTGTTGACAGGAAAAGCATGCCACCCAAAATGTTTTATCTCTATCTTTTTTGCTTTGAGCTCTGGCACCTCTACAATTCCCTGCTTCCCTTTGCGAAGGGCCTTTCTTTTACTTTATGCAATTTTTATTTTTATTTGAGTATCCATCTTCTCTTATAAAGCACCAACTAAGGGGCACTATGATCATACTTGAGCATTGGGTGTAGCTAATATGCGAGTGTGTTTCATGAATGGATCAATGATTGAGCATGATGGGCTAGGGATAACTTGCTTTAGTGTTGATATTTTTAAAGACATGGTTGCTTCTTGATATGCTTGAGTATTAAAGTCCTCATGTCAAAACTAGACTATTGCCTTGAACCATACAAAATTCCAAATGTCCATGCTACAAAGAAAAGAATATGTGACGAACATGTTAGGTAGCATTCCACATCAAAAATTCTGTTTCTATCATTTACCTACTCGAGGACGAGCAGGAATTAAGCTTGGGGATGCTGATACGTCTCCAATGTATCTATAATTTTTGATTGTTCCATGCTATTACATTATCATTCTTGGATGTTCTACAATCATTTTATATCATTTTTTGGTACTAACCTATTGACATAGTGCCCAGTGCCAGTTGCTATTTCTCCTTGTTTTTTACATTGCAAGAAATCAATACCAAATGGAGTCCAAATGCAGCGAAACTTTTTGTGGAATTTTTATGGGCCAGAAGACACCCAATGGGACGGAGAAGCACCTGGGGGTGCCCCGAGGGGGGCACAACCCACCAGGGTGCGCCTGGGCCCCCAGGCGTGCCCAGGTGGGTTGTTCCCACCTCGGTGGCCTCCCGCACCGCCTCTTTGCTCTATAAATACCCAAATATTCCAGAAACCCTAGGGGAGTCGACGAAAATCAATTTCAGCCACCGCAAGTTCCAGAACCACCAGATCCAACCTAGACACCATCATGGAGGGGTTCATCATCCCCATTGGTGCGTCTCTGATGATGCGTGAGTAGTTTATTGTAGACATATGGGTCTGTAGTTAGTAGCTAGATGGCTTCCTCTCTCTCTTTTGATTCTCGATACAATGGTCTCTTGGAGATCTATTTGATGTAACTCTTTTTGTAGTGTGTTTGTTGGGATCCGATGAACTTTGGCTTTATGATCAGATCTATGTTTTTATCCATGAAAGTTATTTGAGTCTTTTGATGTCTTATATGCATGATTACTTATAGCCTCGTATTTCTTCTCCGATATTTCACTGGTGCGCGTCGGTCCTAAACAAACGGTTTTAACCCCTTTCCATGACGGCATTTGGAACCGTCGCCAAGTGAGTGTGGACAATAGGGGGGTCCTTCCCACATGACCCAGAAACCGTTGGGGATAGGAAGCCTTGATGCATACATTTGTCCCTATATAACCATTTTTGATATCTGGAATATCCCAAACACTTCATCCTTGCTACTCGTTTGTGCTCACATTGCCATCACAGTCGGAGTTTTGTGGTTCTGCCTAAAACCAGGCAGATTCCAGGCATGGGAGTTTTCCAGGAAGATTCTAGGCATAGGAGTTTTACGATGCCTGGCACATTAGAAACAGTTCATGATTATAAACTGTGTATGATAGGTAGACAATCACACACATTTAGTTTTCCCGCACCGTATGTGATAGTGTCTGACATCACACACGCTTTGCAAACGGCAACTGTGTGCATGCTTGCACATGTTTCCTCTTTGTGAACCATCTCAGATTATGGTGTATATCGCAAACGTTTGTGTTTTACCAACCGTGTGTGCCGTAATGACCTGCACAACGTAATTTTGCCCTAATTTAATTGCTGCTATTTAAAATTGTACATAATTTAAACTTGAAAGTAGGCTATAGCTTTATTCATATCCATCAGGTTCAAACAACCAATGCATTTTTCGATTCTCAGGTACATATGTTTAAGAATTACATAAGCACCAAATAAAGAATGATGTACGAGGGTTCTATACTTGTACTATTACATATGGTAAAGAAAGAGGCGACAGACATTCCAGTTGCTGAACAAGTGAAGCGGAATGGCCCTATTGTGCTCTCCTGGATGCAGAAGGCATGTAGGACTCTAGTCCAACCCCTTGTGATGGCCGGCCACCAATCATGTAGTTTGAGAGGTAATCTTGAGTAAACTGCTTCAGGATCCACTTCAAAAGAAAAAAGATTCAGATACTGTCATCTAACACAACTCATTACAGGCAGTAAAAATAAGGTTACAGGGTTCTTACTTACCATCCTACAGTTCACTGTTGTCTTGCATAAAGTGTAAACAAATAGTTCGATTGACATCTTTTGACCCATTTTAATAACAATCTTTATCAGTTTCCTCACTTGATGCTGGTTCATGAATATCTCATTGCCCCATACAAAGAAAGGGTCGAAGTGTGGATTTTTGGCAATGATATATGTACCTAAAAGCACCAAGTTAATATTAGAAGCTAAACAACAATTGAAAAATGATGTAGTACAACACTCCATCCATCCCATTATATAAGATTTTATTACATATATATCTAGACATCATCAGAACACTAAGGTAATACTCTTCCTTGTTGCTATGTAGCCTGGGATTGCATATTTAGTCATTCAGTACAATGCATGTTGCTAAACAACAATTGAAAAACGAAAAGGCATGTTAACTACAATATCCTTAACAACAACCAAATATCGTAATTCATAGTGGTATTGTTGAAACTGTTATTGATGAAATTGAAATGCACGGCAAATAGTTGCACATATAGAGCATCACATTGTGAAGAACTAAAATAAACAAGTCATAAAGACATCTCTAGGCGATCCTTAAAAAGTTAAAGGACTAAAACCCTTAGTGGATATATATATACTCCAACAATTTTTGGCCTTTTCTAGTCAATCCCCTAAACTTAAGGTTGTAAACTTCAATTTGATCAAGTTCAAAGCAGGTTCAACCAAAAGTAGCATGCATTCAAACATAAACATATCTAGTTTTGCATAAACGAACATTAAACATAAATTTAAACTAAGCTAAACTACTTTCGGTCGAAGTAGAGGTCGAGCCAATCCTTCCTCGTCATGTATGGTGTGCCGCGAGCCAGGTCCGGGCCAGTACCATCGTCGGGGTCGTTGGGGAAGGCACTCCTCCACTCGTCGACGTCGACCTCCTCGTCCTCGGGGCCCACCTCGATGCCCTCCATGCCACCGTCACCGCCGCCTTCGACCTCATCATCAGAGGAGAGCACGATAACCTCGCCGCCCTCTATGCCGCCGTCCTTGCCGCCTTCGACCTCGTCACCGGAGGAGAGCGCGATAACCTTGCCGCCCTCCATGCCGGCAAAGACCGCCTGCTCCACGTCCACGAGCTCCGGGTGCTGCTGGCGGAGCTCTTGCATGTAGGCCTCGTCGGTGGCCTCGGCCTCGAGGCGCTCCCACGCCTCGCGGTCCTCTTGCGTCATAGCCGAGCTCACCACCCTTGGCTCCGGCAGAACAAGGTCGACCGGACGTGTGCTGAAGGGGAAATTGAGCCTAGCCGCCGCGCCGTGGTAGCGGACCTGCCAGCGGTCGTACTCCATGGCCGCGAGCTCGGCCGTGTGGAAGCTACCGAGCCACCGGCAGGTGTGGGTTTCTCGATCTATAATCTCGGCGACCCATGTCCTCCACCGCCACTGCCGGAACCCGAAGTAGGACTTCGTCGGCTGCCGGGTCCGAGGGAGGATAGGGAAGTCGTCGAACCGACATAGGGGCGCGGCGGTGGGCGGATCAGGGGACCGACGACGGCGGATCAGGCCCGTGGAGGACGACGGGTACACCTCAGCGGCCACCTCGCCAGCGTCGGGCGAAAAGGCCGCGATAAACCTCTTTTTGGCCATTGGCTCCTTGAGCTCCCCGACACACAGGCATAGGTTGTGGATGGAGGCGCCGGCGATGGTGGCGACCTACCAATGGTTTCAAGGGTTGTGTGTGTCTGTGTAAGCGGAGGTTTTGGGGGGTGTGTGGAGGGGGTGGGGTGGGGGGGCAAGGTTGTGTTTGAGGAAATACTACGGCAAATGAAAATTTTACTAGGCGGGAGTAACAAGGCGGGGCTACTGAAAATTTGGATCAAGGGCGAGCAGATATTTTTGAGATTGCAAGGGATGCAGAGGCGGTAGTAAAATGCCGGGGCTACTGAAAATTTGAATCAAGGGACTAAAGCAGAGCAGGAGTAACAGACATCGCGCATGGTCCGCACATACTAATCGTGCGCTATCAAACATTAAAACCTTCTAGCACTACAAAAAAATACACTTCCGTGATGATACGTGTTTGTCACAGTAGGTCGATTTTTTTGTCATGCATGTACATCCATGACAAATTTATGACAGAATCTAGATAGTCATACCTGTGCTGTCGTAGAAGTGTTCCATGACATTACCAAAATTATAATCACGGAAGTGTCCACTTCCATGACAATAAATTGCGCGTCACAGAAGTGCTTTCATCAAGGGTGACCGACACGTGGCATCCACAGTAACGGAACGCCGTTAAGCTATCGGGTCGGGTTTTGGATCCGATAACCCATTAACAACCCCGACCAATGGGGATTTTCCACGTGTAAAATCATCATTAGCTAGAGGAAACACGTGTCGGCTCATCGTTGGGACAGATGTCATCCACTCACTGGACAGAAGGCGCCTATGATACATCGGCACGTGGCACGGCCCAACAGTTGCCCATTCCTGTGAAAAGGCCGGCCCATTTGACTTGGTCAAAAGCTGGCGGGCCGGCCCATGGAAGCCTATTAACGGCCTGTTCGCATATAGCCCATTTACAGCCCGCTAACCCAAGGCCCGTTACGCCCTATCCGAATTAGGCCCAGTAGCGTCATCTAGGCCGTCCAATATGATTCTAGTCTGTTTTCACTTCTGGCCCATGTATAGCCCATGACGTCTTTCCGCCCATATGAGGCCCTTTGTAACTCTTGGCCCATTAGCGGCCCGTGCTAAAACTGGCCCGTAATGAACAGTGTATCACTTTACACCCATTAACGGCCCATGGTGAAACTGGCCCGTAATGAACAGTGTATCACTTTATACCCATTAACGGCCCGTTATTCTGTTGGGCCGTCTCCAGCCCATGTTATCTTTCGGCCTTCTCAGAGCCCATTTATTCTTGGGCTCATTTCCAGCATTTGTTTACTTACGGCCCGTTACTGTCATTTTCTGCTTGTGGGCCAAATTCAGCCCGTGGTTACAGTCGGCCCGTTTGTGGTCCGTTAATACGTTGGGCCGTTTTCATAGCGTCATCAAATACGGCCTATTAACGATGGCCCGTTATGGTCGGCCCATGAACGGACGATTCCAACTCTAGCCCATTTACGGCCAGAATGCGGTCTGTTTGGCCCATGTTTGGCCGATCGATCATACGGCCCGTATAAGGCCCATTGATGATACGGCCCGTAGAAGGCCCACTGATGATACGACCCGTAGAAGGCCCATTGTTTCTATGGCCGTAGAAGGCCCACTATTTCTACGGCCCGTAGAAGGCCCGCTGTTTTTACAGCCCGTAGAAGGCCCATTGTTTCTACGGCCCGTAGGAGGCCCAGTGTCACTACAGTAAATATTAGCCCATGGTTATTGTGGCCTAGTTTTAAAAAATAGGTTATTGCAGCCACTAGCAAACCGCAGAAAAAGAACTGCACTGACTACAAGCAAACAAATAAACAAGACAACAAGGAAATAAATAAGCAAGCAACTTACACTAGGCTATCACAGCTATTACACATATTACATCCACTGGGCATCAAAGTTCGCCACCAGTGCAAATAGGGAACACAGCAGCATATAAACGCTGCAGCAAAACAAGTCCAGAACTGAAACCACTTCAGAAGAGCTCAAGAAGCAATATCCTGGGTACCCATAATGCTGGCAAGATGCTTAGCAAGCTTATTAAGTTTCTCTTGTTTGGCGCTTAAGTCCTCCAGCGCTTGCTGTTGCACCAGAAAGTATGCATCTGAATTCTGCAGGGACTTCCTCAGTCCTTCGGCTTCCTGTTGCATAACATCTGATCGATGTCTTTCAACTTGAAGTTGAGACTCAAGAAGCCGAACTGATTCAGGCAATGAGTTCGAAGAGCTAGTGCCAGCAGTGGTAGCCAGTAACTCGAACACTACATCAAGACAGGACTTTGGGGTTGTCTCAGTGTCTTCAATATAGTTTTTATCAGCTTTCTTGGAGACCAACAGGGATGTCTCACTATCTTGAACCTTATCTGCATTACTTCCTTTACCATTTCATAACAGGGTACTCTTCTCCAATATGTTATCCGCGTTCTAAAAGAGAAACGAGCAAACACATCTCAGGTTTACAATGTAGTATATGAAACTCATTTTGGTAAACCAGTTCAATAGTAAGGTGGACAGGATAACAGCATGAAACAAACATATATCTATGTAGTATGGTCACTGTATGGTCTATATCATTCTAGTTTATGTTGCCAAATCAAGATAGATACAGTTCGAATCATATCTATTTAAGACAAAGCAGCATAGACAGAATATAAGTGTGGGAAACTACACAGCAATAACAACACTTGTAATGTGCATGACATGAGAACATAACTATTTATTCAATTGAAACTGAAATCAACATAGAGCAAGTTACAACAGCAAATAGCCAAACACGTTGAAGAAACAGGTTTAAAACATACCTGTTGCGCCATTGGAGTTTCAATTGCATCATTCAAATTTGAAATTAGTTGGTATCAGTAAATACAGTGATGCAAGAGCAAAGTAGTATGAACCATAGCTACGGAACCTGACCTGAGAACAATTCTTCTTCTTCTTCTTTAAGCGTTGACTTCGGGTTCGGAGTGGTGGTCCTCGTGATTTGGGCACTGCAGTTGCCTTACTAACTACTCGTGTTTGGGTGCTCTGTGGTGGAGACGGTGCTGTGTCAACGGGAACTGGGTGTCTATCTGCTGGGGTTGGGGTTAGAAGGGGTGTAGCTGGTCATCTGTCCAACTGGGTAGGGGTACAATCAGCATGAGTGTGGGTTATGTGTGGTGGGGCTGGTTCTTGGGCAAGTACAACCGTGGTTCTATCTGCATCGACAAGTAGCACAATCTTTTCTGAAGACCGTGTTTTTACTCCCACAGATACTGCCATCACTCCCTCCAATTGAAATGGCTGATAAACAAGAAAAGTAATTGAATGTACATACATTGTAAGATAGACATGTGCAATGGATAGTAGGGAAGAAAACAGGGCATGAAATAATTCACATTTATGTTGTCTAAGCAAACAGAATAGCAGGACATAATTTCACATATATGATGGCTAATTAAACAGGATAGCATGACACAATTTCACATGTATGATGGCTAACTAAACAGGATAGAATGACATACTTCAAAATATGATGACTATGTAAACAGGATGACATGATATAACTATATGATGTGTCTATTAAAGTGGTTGGCATGCCATAAATCACAAACATGTCATCGATGGAAACATGATGGCATGATATAATTCACGGTTAGAATGACATAATTTAAATATGATGACTATGTAAACAGGATGAGATGATATAACAATATTATGTCTTTATAAAATGGGTTGGCATGCCATAATTCAGATACATGTTGTCTATGTAAACACCATGGCATGACATAATTCAAATATATGATTTATATACTAAGGAAGTGAGCAGAGGGCAATCGCATATATGATGTGTCAACTAAGGAGATGGCATTCAATATTGTGTATATGATGTAAAAACTAAGCATTGCAATACAACATATGCATTATATGAGTAATATAACCCTGCCAAGTTTGAGCATACACCTCAGGGGGATAATAGGACTAGTCATCTGCCTCTGAATCCTCCTCTAAAGAGCTATCTGTAACCAGCAAGATATCTGCTTCAGCAGGTAGCATTGTCTGCTCTGAAGACCTTGTTTTCACTCCAGATTTCTCCATCACCAATTCAAATGGCTGATGCACAGGAAGAGCAGTTGAATATACAAACATTGTCGACAAAAGCAATGAGAAATACAAAAAAGGACGACATGATATAATTCACATATATGACGCTTGCCTAAACAGCATGGCATTGCATAATTCACATACATAATGCCTTGCAACAAGATAACATTGCATAATTCACATATAACAAGATGGCATTGCATAATTCACATATATGGTAATTAGACACTAAGAAGGTGGCATTCACACAAAGCATGTCTTAACTAAGCAAATGACATAGCAATGCAAGATACCATACGCACGATATGAGCAACATAACCCTGCCAAGTTAGGGCATGCACCTCGGGGGGGGGGGGGAATATGACTGGTCATCTGTCTCTGAATCCTCCTCTGAGGAGCTATTAGTAACCAGCAAGACATGCGCTTCGTCAGATAGCATTTTCTGCTCTGAAGACCTTGTTTTCACTCCAGATTTTTCCATGACCGTGCCAAATGGCTGATGCACAGGAAGAGTAATTGTATGTACTAAAATTGTTGACAAATTTAACATGTAATAAAAGATTATGGCATGATATAATTCACATATAAGATGACTGGCTAACCAGGGTGGCATTGCAAAAAATTCACATATATGATGCCTGGCTAGACAAGATGGCATTGCATGATTCACATATACGATAAAGAAACTAAACAGATGGCATTGACACAAAGCATGTCTAAACTAAGCAGATGACATCTTTAATGTATACAGTAAGCAATGCAAGGCACCATATGCATGATATTACAAACATCAGCATGCCAAGTTAGAGCAAAGACCTCATGGGGTAAATAGGAGTGGTCTTCTCCTTCTGAATCCCCCTCATAATAGTTATCTTCCTCTTGATTACGATCCGAAATGGGTGGAGGGGGGCTGCCTTTGTGCCCACCATGGAACGACGTCTGCATGAAATTTTATTGCCACGCAAGGCTCATCTCTTTTGCTCTACATGATCAGTTCCATTGTGTACAATAACTGGCATGCATAGGAATAAAACATAGTGAGATTATGTAAGGAGTGCATGCACAAATCCAGAGTGATGGTAGCAAACTGTGGATAGACCCCAAACCAATGATAGCAGGCAGATAATAGCTTTAGTTAAAAAATACAGATAATGGCTCGTTTAATGTTTGTTTGCACCCAACATGAAACTCATAGTAGACACCGGAGATTAACCAGATAGTAGACAGATAGTACTGATTGCTGCCCCAATATGTACCCCACAACCATTTAAAAACTCAAGCTTCAGCATTAGTTTGGACCTGCTCGGAGTCTAATAGGTGAACATGACGATAATGTAGCATGTCATCATATTAAGCTTCGCATAACGTAAGCAGACACAGAAGAGTGCGACCTCTCTTGCGGACCCGTGTAGTCCTTAAGGTCATCTGCTCAGTTGATGATGGTAATGAAGTTGCCGTGGCTGCCGGCGGTGGGGAAGAAGATCTGAGGCGGCGAAAGACAGTCTGGAGAGCGGATCCCTGTTGTGGTGAACCCTTCTGTCGTTGGAGCAGCTGAGCTGGGGTGGAACACAGCGCCGTAGGAGCAGGACAAACCACACAAGGTTTTCTTTGACACATATCTGTAACAGAAGTAATTGAGTAAGGGCTTGTTTGAATTTGAGGATTCTAACAATGCAGGGATAGGAAATAGACAGGAATAGGATAGGAATGCGCGTGCAAAACAGAGAATTTAAAAACACAGGATTTCTGCCAATCTGGGTGTTTGATTCACAACAATTGGAAGATCATAGGATGCAAAAAAAGCATGGTGAGATTAAGTCAAACCACAAGAAAATGTACGGTTATAATGCTATTATGCTACTATCTCTTAGTCTTGTGCTTGATGAATAGGAATATGAAAAGGAGGAGAAGTGGACATTAGAATTCCTACGGTTTTTCTTTCAAGGAGACACTAAAGGAACAAATCCTACAGTTTTCCTTTGCTCCATTCCTTTGCATCAAATTCATGAAAAGTAGTACCATAGGAAACTTTCCAATTCCGATGTTTTTCATTCACTTTTCCTTTCAAGCACTGGCGATTCTAGTAGGCAGGCTTGAGCAAGGAAAATCCTACACTAAAAAAATGTTTTTGTGCTACTTCTATTACTTTGGACCCAGGCCACTGCCATACTAGCTCAACTCCCAGGCCCATCGACAAATGCACAGCTCAAACGCGCAGAGATAAATAATGATGGCGTTCAAGAGAGTCCATCACAGATAGCTAAGTTGCCTGGTACCTCACTGCTTGTCATATAGTAGGATAAAATAATCGTATTTCCCGTTACTAAGAGTGCTCAGTGGACAATATATATGACATGTAGAGTAAAAAAGAGATGCAACAAGTGTACAACCTCTTTGGCGAAGCCATGTCGATCTCAGCGTGATTGGGTTGGCCGGTGAGGATGCTCCGGCTGACTTGGCTGTCGGAGGAGGGGAAGAAGATCTCAGGCGTCTGGAGATGGAGCTCGAGGTACTGCTCCTCTATGATGGAGAGTTTCGTCGTTGGAGCAGCTCCGGTGAGTTGTACGACGCCGAGGCTGAAGTAGGACAAGAGAGACAACGAACAACGTTAACCTGAGTGGAATTCTAATATCATCTCCAATACATGACGTAAAATACATAAACACTAAGTGCTAGATGTAAAATACATCAGCCGCTCATCTCTGAACTTAACTATCGAAACTGAATTTAACTGTCGAAACTGAACTTAACTGTCGAAACTGAACTTAACTGTCGAAACTGAATTTTGTTGTCGAAACTAAATTTTGCTGTCGAAACTTAACGCACTAGCAAGGTGAGGCTACACGTCGGTCGACTGACTTTTTCATCTCTGGTCAATCGATTTTGCAGCCGTTGGATACGAAATCAAGGGCCTGCGGTTCATCTTCAACCTCCACCCCCCTGAGCCGGCCAAACAGCAGCCCCCCGCCGCACGCGGCCGGTGGTGCACCGCCCCGCCCTCCCCGAAAACACTCCCCACCGCCGGTCTGCTGCCGCCCCGACCATCCCTCTAGGCCCCCCCGTGCCGAGCTTTTTCTCCGGCGATCCCCACGCCACCGCCCCCCAACGCCCCGCCACCGCCCCCATCCTGAACCCTAAGATAGATAGTGTGGTACCTCTCCGGCGAGCCCCCCTCCCCGTTGCGGCTGGTTCTTCCTTCACCCCGGCGGCATTGGAGTGAAGTGTAGCTAAATAGGAGCAGCATCGCAAGCAAGAGCAAGAGCGAGAGCAGTAGCGCGAGCAAGAGCAATAGCAAGAGCAGACCAGGCAGGGGACCGAGAGCAAGAGCAGAGCAGCAGCGCGAGCGAGAGCTAAAGCAGCAACAGGTCCTACTGATGTGGACGTCGCCGCCGAGGGAGCGACACCGTGGAGGAAGTGGCCGACGACGCCGCCGTGGATGGAGCCGCGTCGTGTTGGCTTGAGACCGAGCGCCGGCAGTATCGTGAAATCGAATCAAGAAGAAAATGCGGTGATTAGTGTACAACCTCTTTGGTGGCGCCAATTAGGCCGCAACTTCATCCGAGGAAACGGTGATGATGATGCTCTTCCGGTGGTGCAGATGAAGACGGCGGTGTGGGAATGGAGGTGGCGCAAAAGACGAGGGAAACGTCGGGGCAGCTCCTTGGAGGTGGAGGACGGTGTGGCTGAACCGGCAGGATGATGAGATCGACGACAGATCCTCATCTGGTACGGTGGATGAGGGATGTCGAGGTGTTGCTGTGGACGACGTCGTCGGTGAAGAGGCTCCGGCTGGGTGGCGGACGGAGCAGGGTGTGGGGTTTCGTCGCGGGTTTTCGCGGCCTCGGTGTACGAATGGGTGGGCGGATGGGATGGCAGTGGGGAACCATGGCTTAGAGACGCGCTTGTCCGAAATGTGGGGTAAGTTACGAAAGTACCCCCACCGATTTGAGGTGGTTCTTTCGGTTCAGGGGTACCACGGGCATTTCGCGTGTCGGGATTTCACAGGAGGTGGGAGTTTTCGCGCGCGTTGTAATTTCGGAATAGCAAGGCGCGGGTTGAGATGGAGGGAGTTGTCGGAGCACAACGAGACAAAGATATATCTTAAATATTTCGGGCTAACAAGGCACGGGTTGAAGAGGCGGGAGTTTCGCAGCATGATAGACAGAGACGCTAGCTTGAATTTTCGGCATAACAAGGCGCGGCTTGAAATTTCGGAAGAACAAGCTTAACATGTACCCAAAAAAGACAATTTGCACCTCAACACGCACAACACACACACACAAACACCATTTAGACTAGAGTAAGGTACACGTGCATTACACGCATGAGATTTGGCAACCAAATTATGAATAAATACCACATTATAGCATGCAACATTTGAGTCATATATGCATGATGTAGATGTCCGTTTAATTCTTATAGTTCATTTCATTCAAAATCATCTAGTTTTTATAAGAAAGCTAATCTATTTTAAGATTCATGGAATTGTGCGTCGTAAGACATAAAGTAAAAACAAATAAGGGCAAATCATGTAGAAAAACATTTGGGCAATTCTGATACGGAAGATTCTAGAACAAATAAGAAGTGCTTGTGTTTTGATGTTTGTGCATTATGCTTAAGTTTAACCATGGAGTCTTCTAGATTATACATGTGGCGAAATCTGGTGGAATCTAGATGATATCCAACGGCCAGTAGTGCTCAAATTTGCCATCTTTGGACCATCGGATTCGCCTCATCCAACGACCATCTTTCAAAGTTAAAGTTACCCGCACACAATATATATAATATGATATATATGTAGGGGTATAGATATAGATATGTGATGCAAAAGCCGCCCATCATCTCCAATTAGAATAGTGTGTCCATGCACGGATGCGACGTGGCCAAATGATGTCTGCCATCGGTATCTCAAATTCAAATCAGTCTGACCTTGTTCAATGTGTATACATTACAACATGCTCGTTTCCAAACCACACCGCGCAGATCTCCGTTATATTCATGCATGCATGGGTTTGAAACATCAGGATCTCTTATTCAAATATTTGAATTCAACTTCACATTGATTGTGACCTCACCTATTCAGCTATTCTTTTACACCCACAAAGTAGTCTTCTCTTTATAATTGTACCACCAACTTTCTCTCGTGCATGCATGCACACACACTACCAGTCGGCATTATCCATCGCATGCATGCAATCTTTTTCTTCAGGTCGGTCTCCCATGAAGGCACACACCAACACACATCCCCCTCTCCATCATATCGGATATTCTTTATCTCTCACGCGTGCATGTGCAATGATCGATGTTCCTCTATGTATGTGTGTATATAGCTAGGTCTTTCATAGTTTTCCACACAAACCGATCAATTGATATATCCAATGAGGTCTCACCCTCTTTCCCACGTCCACATCGATCAATCTATACCTCTCTATATAGGATTAACATATATAGCTAATACACCCACATTAATTATCTATCCAACATCCCCCTCTCATCATCCATGCCTTCCGCTTCATCTCTCAAACGTGTGCACAATGGCGAAGACAGGGGGCAGTAAGGGCCCTGCCCCCCTCCCCCCTAACATCACTATATATCAAGGCTAATACGAATGTGATCATTAGACAATTGTTGCTAAAAATGGTTTAAGTTCATGAATTGACCCTCCTCATAAAGGATTAGCAATGCTTGGCCCCCTAGCTCATTTATTTTTCATGGCTCTGCCACTGCGTGCATCAGCACACGTGTTCGCCCTCTCTCTCTAAATATCGATCTCGCACTTGTGCATTCCTTCATAGTCTCCCTCCACTCGGCCCCTCGCACCATCTTCTAGCCCCCCACCGGATTTTGCCACATGTACAATCTAGCAGACTCCATGGTTGAACTTAAGCATAATGCACAAACCTCAAAACAACAGTGGTTCTCTTTTGTTCTAGAATCTTCCGTATCATAACTGCCCAAACTTTTTTCTAATTGAATTGCCATTATTTGTTTTTACTTTATGCTTTACAACACACAATTCCATGAATCATAAAATAGATTAAGGGCTTATTTGATTCAAAGGATTCTCAAAGGAATTTTGGAGGATTCTAATCATTAGGAATTTTTCCTATCTTGGTTGTTTGATTCGTAGGATTGTAAACCATAGGAATTTTTCCATATGATTCATTTGCACTAGACTTCATAGGAAACATCCCATCCACTCAAACCTCTTTGAAAGAATTCTGCGTTTTTTCTATCCACAATCAAACACTCGTACAATCCTGTAGGATTCAAGACGACATTCCACTATAATCCCATGTTTTTCCTAGTCCCGCTGTCAGGACCCCGATTCCATATCACATCGATCTAGCCGGTAACACCTCATATCACATTGCGGCCTCACGTACGGTATCCCACGGGTGTCGCCTTACCATGGCCCGGGACCGTTTGCGCCTTTTGGCTCACGTATATGATAGTGTCGCTAGCATCCATATGATAGAGAACCCGGGCCGACATGGCTAGTCGTGAACCCAAAGCGGCACAGACCTATGGAGACAGGCATACATGAATCACATCGAACATGTCGGTCATCAGCGAGTGAATCCGGGCTGTAGCACTGGGCTAACAGGACTCCGGGGAACCCGGGCTGTAGCAGGCTAGGCAGGACTTCGGATGTCACCGCGTGACATTTCCCCGAAGGGAAAGACATAGGAACAAGGTGAAACACATGCCGGCCAGTCAAGTGTCCAGAGCAGTAGTGCTGGGCTAGCAGGACTCCGGTGAACCGGGCTATAGCGGACTACTATCGCTCAGGAAGCACTAGACTACATTTCCCCATATGAGAGGCTGCCAAGGATAAACAACTAGATTGTCGGATCCCGCTCATACCGAGCATTTCAATCATACACACAATATGCCCGATATGAGTGCATACAACATGGCATCACAACAAAACTCTACAACTCAAATACTTTAGTTAAAGGCTCCAGAGAGCCATACATAACATGTTCATATAGGTAGGAGTCACACGACCCGACACTCAAGTCATACAATCATACAAGCACAAGCGGAAGCAACTAGTCTGAGTACAGACACTAGAAATAAAGAAGGCTTCTCGAAGCCTGTCTATCTACATAGGGCCCTCCATGGCCAGGATCACCACCTGGGTGGCTAGTCACTCGTCGACATCAACGTCTATGTAGAACCCATCGGAGGGGGCGGTGTTGTCGTCTGAAAACAGTAATTAAGCAAACATGACTACAAAGGTACTCAGCAAGTCTTACAACAGAACCTACTATACATGCTCATTCTCAAGAAGGTGGTGGGGTTATTGCAGCAAGCCAGCTTTGACTCTTGGCTAAGCTATCCTACGGAACTCCACTAGTAAAATAGTTTTCACACACGAGTCCACTACTCACCAACATAATACTCCACCGGGAATCCTCCCTCGTCATCCTACGAGAGGGCCATCCTTGGTACTCACACTTATCTTGAGTCTTTTAGTAGTAACCATTAACTTGTCTATGAACTGTATAAGCAACTAAGTAGTCCTTTACCGCGGACGCGACTATTCGAATAGTTTTATACCCTGCAGGGGTGTACCTCATCACACATGTTTCCACCACTTAGCGTCTGCACACGTCATGTGCTCGGCAGACTTCAAGCGAAAACCGACGTGGGTGTAGACCACGACCTGACTAACCGCACAAGTCTCTAGTCCAGGTTTATCGCCTATTCAGGTTCCATCCGCAAGGAAATCTGACCGGGGTGTCCTCAACGGCCCCAAACGGTGTGTACAGGGTCCCGAGACGCCAAACGGGCACCCGGCATACCCGGCCACAGTGTATCTACCGCATCATAGCCCACCCCTAGGGTCAGCGCTATGCACGGCCGCCAACACATAACCTACAAATATCAGAAACTAGTTGCAACTCCTGGACAGAGGGTGAGAGGGGTCAGTAAGTCGAGCGGGGTCATATTTCAGGGCCCAATGTGTGGTAGTAGCTGAATCTTAAATCACGCATACAGATCTCAGTTCTTATGGACGGCCTCAATGAAACAACCCACCATGTACTCCTACATGGCCTCTCATCGATACCTTTACCAAAAACATGTTCAACACATCCCTCACATTACCGACATAATCATTTCACTCTAGCCCATCACCCAGATGAACCAGACCTGACACAACTCTAAGCATAGCAGGCATAGCAAGGTAGGAATCACATACATGGCTCAATCAACTCCTACACATGCTAGTGGGTTTCATCTAGTTATTGTGGCAATGACAGGTCATGCAGAGGATAAGGGTTCAACTACCATAGCGCACAGCAGTTTGAATCGCGTTGTCTTAATGCAGTAAATAAGCAGAAGCGAGAACATGGGTTTGTATCGGAATGATCAATGGGTTGCTTGCCTGATTGTAGTGGTAGTAGGGTACTGCCCTTCAGACGGATACTCGGGGTTATCCTCGGAGGCAGAACCTACCATGAAAGGCACACTGAACATAATCAACACATGACAATATGCAACAATATGATGCATGCTATGACATGGCAAGATGAAAGTGTCTTGGCCTAATGCAAGCTAAAACAGAAGGGGATGAACTCATTTGAATCAAAGATTTAAATGTTAGCTCATTAAACATAGCCTTATTAGTGCATTATCTTATTCTGCTTAAACAGCAAGGTTAACTTATTTTGTCATGCATGAAAATTACAGATGGATAGATTGAATTTTTTTGATCATTTTTCATATATAAATCTTTGCATTTGGAGCTATGGTTGATTTTCTATGATTTTTAGAAGTTTTGGCTATTTTCTGGAATTTCCTATTAAAGAATAATTCCAGTAATTGAATTAATGTGTCAGCATGACATAGGTGTGACGTCAGCAGGTCAACTGGGTCGGCCAGGTCAAACCTGACTGGTGGGCCCTGTCTGTCAGTGTCTCAGCTAATTTAACAGGATTAAGTTAACACTAACTACTGTCAGTGGGGCCTGGGCCCACATGTCAGTGACTTAACTAATTAAAATTAGTTAGTATTAATCCTAAACTAATTAACAGGACGACCCCACCTGTCATAGACTTAGGGGGGTCAACCTGGGCCCACACGGGGTCAAACAGGGTCAACTCGCCGGCGTTTAGCCGCCGGCAAGGCCAGACGCGGCAAAGCAGCGCGGGATTTGCACTCCGGCGACCAAAAGGACGGCGGAGACCATATACGTGATGCGGGGAGGGAGCCGCGTCGAATGGTGGCAGTGGGTGGAGCTGGGGTGGCCGGAAATGTCGCCGGCGACGAGTTTGGCGGCGGCCGGAGCTCGGGTAAGGTTGAACTAGTCGCTAGGGGGCACGGGAGGCGCGTGGTTTGGTGCGTTGAGGTCCTGGGGGTGCGGTAGGGTTAGTGGATAGGGTGGCGCGGCCATTGGGTGGCCGGAGCCTCGTCGGCGACGAGCTCCACGGCGGTGCATGCGGGTGAGCTACATGCGGTTGCTACGGGGCTCGAGAGAGAGAACGGAGAGGGTGGGGAGGTGGCTGAGCTCACGGGGGTCTCGTCGAGGTAGTCGGCGAGGTCGGGGATGAGCTGATGCGGCAGGGATGGCGAAGGGGATCTCCGGTGGCCGGAGTTGAGGATGAGCTCGGTGCAGCGTCTCCGGGGCGAGCGAGCGCTTGGGGCTCGGTCTACTCGATATAATCGACAACGGCGGAGCTTGTGGACACGATGGCGCGGCGCGAGGACGACGGAGGGCGCGGCTACGACGACGGTGCGGTGACAGGGGCGTCGGCCATGGTGGGGAATGGTGAAGGGAGAGAGGCAGGGGGGAATGGCGTGTCCAGGGGCTTCGTTGTGCGACGTGGAGGTGTCCAGGGGTCCAGGGGCGTGGGCGGCAAGCAGGTGGCGCCGTGGCGAGCTCGGGCATGCCGGCGTCACCTCCCTGCCTGCTTGGCGGGGAAGAAGCAGCTGGCTGGCGCGGGCCAGCATAGTGCTAGGCCGCCAGGTCGGCCGGCTGGTGGGTTAGGTGGGCTGCGCCAGGTAAGTTCCTCTCTCTCTCTCTCTCTCTCTTTCTGTTTTTTTATTTATTCTATTATTTCTGTAGCTTCAGGGCTTTATTAAAAATGCCAGGGCATTTCCATAAATCACAAAATTAATCATGGCTACTGCTTGGAATATATCCAACAGCAAACATTTTAGTTTATGATTATTTGAGCACTTAAAATATTTTATAGTATTTAAATTCCCAAATGCAAATACTATAAGGATTAATCCAATGACCTTAAGATGTCCTAGAAAAATGTGCACCATTTTTGTTAGGGGTTTTAACCCAAAACAAAAGGGTGGGCTTTTTAGAAGGGCATTTCAGGTTCATTGAAAATGTTTTTAGTAAACCCTAGTTGTTCCAGGGGGGGTGCTGGGGGTTCTATCATCCCCATTTCAAATTTAAGAGGAATTTAAACATGATGCACACTCTAATGCTTGAACTAGCTAGGGTGTGACAACTCACCCCCACTCATAAGAATCTCGTCCCGAGATTTAGGATCCTCCGGAAAGAAGGTGGGGTACTCGAGTCGAAGTCGATCCTCCCTTTCCCAAGTGGCCTCTTCCTCAGAATGGTGTGACCATTGAACCTTGAGAAACTTGATATTATGGCGTCGAGTGGTACGCTCGGCTTGATCAAGGATACGAACGGGATATTCTCGATATGTGAGGTTATCTTGTAGATCAAGCGTTTTGTGGTCCACTCCGCGGATGGGATCCGCGAAGCAACGCCTAAGTTGAGAAACGTGGAAGACATCGTAAACTCTAGAAAGATGTGAAGGTAGTTCCAATTGGTAGGCAACTTCTCCTCGTTTGGCAAGAATGCGAAAGGGTCCAATGTAATGAGGAGCCAATTTGCCTTTGATACCAAAACGATGGGTTCCCTTTAACGGAGTAACCCGAAGGTAAGCCTTCTCGCCGACTTCATAAGTCATGAGCTTATGTCTACGATCATATTGGCTCTTTTGACGAGATTGGGCTATTTTCAATTTTTCACGAATAACGCGAACCTGCTCTTCTGCTTCTTGAATCATATCTGGGCCAAAGAGTTGTCTTTCCCCGGTTTTTGACCAGTTAAGAGGCGTTCGACATTTTTGTCCATAGAGGACTTCGAAAGGAGCTTTGCCCAAGCTAGTTTGATAACTATTCTTATAAGCAAACTCCGCGAATGGAAGGCATTTCTCCCAACCCATTCCGAATGAGATGATAGAAGCTTGGAGCATATCTTCCAGAATTTGATTGACTCGCTCTACTTGACCACTTGATTGAGGATGGAAGGCGGTGCTAAAAGAGAGACAAGTTCCCATAGCATTTTGGAAACTTCCCCAAAATCGAGAGGTGAAGAGACTCCCCCGGTCCGAGTTAATTTCCAATGGGACACCATGAAGTGACACTATTAGGGAGATGTATAACTCAGCTAGCTGGCTAGCGGTGATACTCTCACGAACAAGTAGAAAGTGGGCTACTTTGGAAAGATGGCCGATCACGACGAAGATGGCATTATTCCCTCTCTTGGTCCTGGGAAACCCAGTAATGAAATCCATACTGATTTTATCCCATTTCCACTCAGGAATAGCCAAAGGTTGAAGGGTGCCAGCAGGCCGTTGATGCTCTGCTTTAACACGACGACAAACGTCGCAATTAGCAATGTATTGAGCGATTTCTCTCTTCATCCTAGTCCACCAAAACCTCTGGCGTAGGTCTTGATACATCTTAGTACTACCGGGATGAATGGTGAGAGGGGATTCATGAGCTTCCTTAAGGATCAACTGGCGTAGATGTTGTTTCTTGGGAACCACCAAGCGGTTCTCGAAGAATACAACACCTCGCTCATCCATGGAGAAACATTTAGCAACTCCGCTAGCAATGTTTTCCTTAATCCGGAATATGCCCTTATCACGCTTCTGGGCAGCTATGATTTGATCTGTAAGGGTAGGTTTCGCCACCAGGGTGGATAGAAATCCTCGGGGAACAATGTGAAGATTAAGCTTACGAAATTCCTCATGGCGAAGTGGTTGACTTTGTTGTAACATCAAGTTGTTGCAATAGGACTTACGACTTAGTGCATCAGCCATGACATTGGCTTTGCCCAGGGTGTAAGTTATTCCTAAGTCGTAATCCGAGATCAACTCGACCCAATGTCGTTGCCTAAGATTCAAATCTGGTTGGGTGAAGATCTATTTCAAACTTTGGTGATCGGTGAAGATCTCGCAACGATTACCGAGGAGGTAATGTCGCCAAGTTTTAAGTGCATGGACTACAGCTGCAAGCTCTAGATCATGTGTGGGATAATTTTCCTCATGTGGGTGTAATTGCCGTGAAGCATAGGCAATTACCTGACGATCTTGCATGAGTATGCAACCTAGTCCTTGTCGCGAGGCGTCGCAATAGATAATAAAGTCCTTGGAGAAATCGGGTGGTACCAGTACGGGAGCAGATGTCAGGCGTCTTTTCAGTTCCTGAAAGCTGAACTCGCACTGTGGAGTCCACTCGAACTTTTTATATTTCTTGAGGAGTTCAGTTAGAGGTTTAGCAACCTTGGAAAAATTCTCGATGAAGCGGCGGCAGTAGCTCGCTAAGCCAAGGAAGCTTCAAACTTGCTTGACCGTCTCAGGTGGAGTCCAATCAAGGACAGCTTGAACTCGCTCGGGATTGACAGCAATACCCTTACCAGAGATTACATGGCCTAGATAGGTCACTTCTGGCAACCAAAATTCACACTTGGAGAATTTGGCATAAAGGCGATGCTCTCGAAGTTTTGTCAACACCAGCCTTAGATGTTCGGCATGTTCCTCTTCATTCTTGGAGTAGATGAGTATGTCATCGAGGTATACTACGACGAATTTATCCAAATACTCCATGAAGACCGAGTTCATTAACCGAGAGAAGGTGGCTGGGGCATTGGTTAGACCGAAGGACATAACGGTGTACTCGTATTGGCCATAGCGAGTAACAAAGGCCATTTTGGGAATGTCCCCGTTTCTGATTTTGATTTGATGGTAGCCCAACCTCAAATCCATCTTGGAAAAGACTGAGGATCCAGCGAGCTGATCATACAGATCGTTGATCCTGGGAAGCGGATACTTGTTCTTGATAGTGACCAAGTTGACAGGTCGGTAATCTACAACCATTCGATCCGTTCCATCCTTCTTCTTGACGAAGAGGATGGGGCAAGCCCAAGGAGAGGAACTAGGACGGATGAAACCCTTTTTAAAGGACTCATCGAGTTGGTTCTTAAGCTCGGCTAGTTCTAAGGGTGCCATCTTATAGGGTCTTCTAGAAATTGGAACGGTTCCTGGAACAAGGTCTATCACAAACTCGACATCCCTGTCAGGTGGAACACCTGGCAGTTCTTCTGGAAAGACATCCGGAAAGTCTCGGACTACCGGAACATCCTCAAGGTCTGGAAGGGGGTTGGCGTTTAGGGAGTAAAGCTGGCGCTTGTCCACTCGAGTTAAGACATTGACTGTCTTGCCCGATGGGTGAGTAAGTTGAACGGTTCTGGTGGCACAATCAATCTTAGCATAATGAGCTGACATCCAGTCCATACCCAAGATGATGTTTATGTCCGAGGACTTGAGAGCTATTAAGGATGCAAGGAAGACAAGTCTATCGACAAGAATTTCGTTCCCATGGCTTACTCTAGAAGTTTGCCATCTAGAGCCAGGGGTTTGAATTTCCATGGTAGAGGACATGTCACAGAATGTCGTGTTATGCAATCGAGCATAGTTCTCGGATATGAATGAATGAGATGCTCCAGTATCGAAAATAATAGATGCCGGATGGCAATTAACAAGGAGCGTACCAAGGACGACGTTAGGATCCTCATGAGCCTCCTCGGCTGAGACATAGTTGACATGGCCACGTGCAGTGGTGACCGGCTTGGCGTAGATTGTCTTTCCCACTGGCTTACCACGACCAACAGACTTCCCAGACTGATTGGGGTTGTTGTTCTGAGGACACTCTCGGCTATAGTGACCCCGCTCTCCACACTTGAAACATGTCACAACATTGGGGCGTGGAGCAGCATTAGCAGCGGGGCCACCATAGGGTTTGGGCGGTGCAAACTGCTGGTTGGGACGAGGCGCCTCAAAGGATGGCCTCGGAATGAACCTGGGTGGCAGTCTCGAGCTTGGAATCCACACCCGACGCTTCTGAGATCCAGAGCCGGATGAAGAGCCAAAATCACGGGAGTGCTTGCGTGAAGCATCATAATCAGTCTGGCCTGTCTCAGCGCTGATGGCTTTATTGACCAACTTCTGAAAGGATGTGCACTCGTGCAGACGAAGATCGTGGCGAAGCTCAGGGCTAAGTCCCTTGCGGAACCTTGCTTGCTTCTTAGAGTCGGTACATACCTCTTCAGGAGCATAATGTGCCAGATTCCCAAATTCATGACTATATGCATCCATAGTCAGTCTTCCTTGGGTGAAATTGTAGAACTCCTCCCTCTTGCGATCTATGAGACCTTCCGGAATGTGATGCTCACGGAAAGCCTCACTGAATTCAGCCCAAGTAGTGATTTGGCCGACCGGGCGCATGGCTTCAAAATTTTCCCACCAAAGGCTAGCAGGGCCTTCGAGGTGATAGGCAGCATAAGTAACCGTATCAGCTTCGGCTACGTTGGCAGAACGTAGCTTGTGGGTGATGCTGCGAAGCCAGTCATCCGTGTCGAGGGGCTCGACGGAATGGTTAAACTTTGGTGGGTATAGCTTGATGAAGTCATTGATTGACACCAAGTCATTTCACTAATGGCGTGCAGTGTTCTGCTCAATCCGCTCCAACAAGCGGTTAGTCTCACACTTGTTTCTTTCCGCCTCCAGCATCACTTCGGCCAGAGAAGGCGGGTGAGGTAGATTTTCACCCCTAACTGCACTGGCTTCCCCCTGCTCTAGGTAGCAGGGTTGCTGCGGGTGTTGACCATCCTAGGAGAAAACAAGACAACGGTTTAGATAAGGATGGCTCAAACTTAGCAAGGAAGTGCAGAATGTAATGGATAACACGGAATGTAGAGATGTTCATCCGTATGTCATGGTAATATAGAACTGCCATATATATACCAATGGTCATACACACCATACATAGTTTAGTACAAGACCAGGCTACAGTACAACTATGATGAAAGACGTTACATCTCATCGGAGGCATTCCAAGCTCCTATACATTATTTGTCTACACCTCCGGAATTGATTACACACAAAGTCATATTCCACAAGTCATGCAGGACAGTGGAGATACAACTATTACAATACTAGTGATACTACTACTAACTCAGACAGCTCCGTAGTAGTCCTCATAGAAGTCACCTCCATAGCCTGGAAGTTCAACGTGATCATCCGGGAACAGACAGTCCTAAGGAGCTTGTGGACCAAAGGGGCTAGGATGAGGTCTTGGACCAACAAACGGTGGCCTGCGGGGACCACGAGGAGGGGTGATGCCTCCCACATCACGCCAATCCACCATGTCTGGCAGAGCAGATCTCACAGGATACAGATACATCCTGCTTGCACCGCAGGTGCAAACCGAGTCAATGTGGCCCAATGATCAGCACGGGTGTTGAAAAGCTCCAGCCTCAAGGCCCGATTCTCTCGGTCCTTATCCTCGAGCATCTCGGCAGTGGTACGAGTTAGTGAGTCCTCCTGAGTGGAGTCAGCATAGATAGCCTGGAGATACCCTTGCGATCCCGGAAGTGAAGCTGGCATGTAACGGAAGTCGGTGTTCCAAAGCAGGCCAGTCTGGACTCGCATGATGGTCATCATGGAATAGGCAGCATCCTGCACAGCCATCTCAATAGTAACCCGGAGTCCATAGGAACAGTGGAGGGGCTCGATAGATCCAGGATAAGAAGGAAATATCCTAACAGTGCAGAAATATTGGCTTTGATTAAAGTCTCGGAACTGCTCTTCGACAGTGTATTCGGGATACCAACGGTAACCCATCTCGATCATTACCCGGACTAACATAGCAGTATGACCGGGCACATCAAGGCACCGGGTCAGGTGAACCACTTGGTTTTGAGCACCAGTGGCCATCTGAAAGCACAACCACAATGCAAAGACATTAGAATTTCTAGGGAAAATTGGACAGCATAACAACTGTAAATGCTCAGGAAAAGATTTGAGACATCCACAACAGTTTGCAATACCACTCATCAACATCATATCAAGGTTCTGATTCAACTAGCAACATACTAAAAGTAGTAGAAACTGTACAGAGGCTTGTAACAACAATCCTATAAGCTACTACGGATTAGTAACACGTGAACCTGACAGAAGAAGAGAGCCTAGTCCTTAACCCATGTTGAATGAGAAGAGAATAACTCAGATCAGAGGGCATAAGGTAAAGGAGTAAAAGAGCCTTACGTTCCCTCCCACAATCAATTCCCCTACATATAACTAAAGCATTTCTAGACTCGACATCGACTAGTTTGGCTCAACGAACCTACAGGCAGTCCGGCTCTGATGCCAACGCTGTCAGGACCCCGATTCCATATCACATCGATCTAGCCGGTAACACCTCATATCACATAGCGACCTCACGCACGGTATCCCACGGGTGTCGCCTTACCATGGCCCGGGACCGTTTGCGCCTTTTGGCTCACGTATATGATAGTGTCGCTAGCATCCATATGATAGAGAACCCGGGCCGACATGGCTAGTCGTGAAACCAAAGCAGCACAGACCTATGGAGACAAGCATACATGAATCACATCGAACATGTCGGTCATCAGCGAGTGAATCCGGGCTGTAGCACTGGGCTAACAGGACTCCGGGGAACCCGGGCTGTAGCAGGCTAGGCAGGACTCCGGATGTCACCACGTGACATTTCCCCGAAGGGACAGACATAGGAACGAGGTGAAACACATGCCGACCAGTCAAGTGTCCAGAGCAGTAGTGCTGGGCTAGCAGGACTTCGGTGAACTGGGCTGTAGCGGACTACTATCGCTCAGGAAGCACTAGACTACATTTCCCCATATGAGAGGCTGCCAAGGATAAACAACTAGATTGTCGGATCCCGCTCATACCGAGCATTTCAATCATACACACAATATGCCCGATATGAGTGCATACAACATGGCATCACAACAAAACTCTACAACTCAAGTACTTTAGTTAAAGGCTCCAGAGAGCCATACATAACATGTTCATACAGGTAGGGGTCACATGACCCGACACTCAAGTCATACAATAATACAAGCACAAGCGGAAGCAACTAGTCTGAGTACAGACACTAGAAAGAAAGAAGGCTTCTCGAAGCCTGTCTATCTACATAGGGCCCTCCATGGCCAGGATCACCACCTGGGTGGCTAGTCACTCGTCGACATCAAGGTCTACGTAGAACCCATAGGAGGGGGCGGTGTTGTCGTCTGAAAACAGTAATTAAGCAAACATGAGTACAAAGGTACTCAGCAAGTCTTACAACAGAACCTACTATACATGCTCATTCTCAAGAAGGTGGTGGGGTTATTGCAGCAAGCCAGCTTTGACTCTTGGCTAAGCTATCCTACGGAACTCCACTAGTAAAATAGTTTTTGCACACGAGTCCACTACTCACCAACACAATACTCCACCGGGGATCCTCCCTCGTCATCCTACGTGAGGGCCATCCTCGGTACTCACACTTATCTTGAGTCTTTTAGTAGTAACCATTAACTTGTCTATGAACTGTATAGGCAACTAAGTAGTCCTTTACTGCGGACGCGGCTATTCGAATAGTTTTATACCCTGCAGGGGTGTACCTCATCACACATGTTTCCACCACTTAGCGTCTACACACGACATGTGCTCGGCAGACTTCAAGCGAAAACCGACGTGGGTGTAGACCACGACCTGACTAACCGCACAAGTCTCTAGTCCAGGTTTATCGCCTATTCAGGTTCCATCCGCAAGGAAATCCGGCCGGGGTGTCCTCAACGGCCCCAAACGATGTCTATAGGGTCCCGAGACGCCAAACGGGCGCCCGGCATACCCGGCCACAGTGTATCTACCGCATCATAGCCCACCCCTAGGGTCAGCGCTACGCACGTCCGCCAACACATAACCTACAAATACCAGAAACTAGTTGCAACTCCTGGACAGAGGGCGAGAGGGGTCAGTAAGTCGAGTGGGGTCATATTTCAGGGCCCAATGTGTGGTAGTAGCTAAATCTTAAATCACGCATATAGATCTCAGTTCTTATGGACGGCCTCAATGAAACAACCCACCATGTACTCCTACATGGCCTCTCATCGATACCTTTACCAAAACATGTTCAACACATCCCTCACATTACCGACATAATCATTTCACTCTAGCCCATCACCCAGATAAACCAGACCTGACACAACTCTAAGCATAGAAGGCATATCAAGGTAGGAATCACATACATGGCTCAATCAACTCCTACACATGCTAGTGGGTTTCATCTAGTTACTGTGGCAATGACAGGTCATGCAGAGGATAAGGGTTCAACTACCGTAGCACACAGCAGTTTGAATCGCGTTGTCTTAATGCAGTAAACAAGAGAAGAAGCGAGAACATGGGTTTGTATCGGAATGATCAATGGGTTGCTTGCCTGATGTAGTGGTAGTAGGGTACTGCCCTTCAGACGGATACTCGGGGTTATCCTCGGAGGCAGAACCTACCACGAAAGACACACCGAACATAATCAACACATGACAATATGCAACAATATGATGCATGCTATGACATGGCAAAATGAATGTGTCTTGGCCTAATGCAAGCTAAAACAGAAAGGAATGAACTCATTTGAATCAAAGATTCAAATGATAGTTCATTTAACTTAGCCTTATTAGTGCATTATCTTATTTTGCTTAAACAGCAAGGTTATCTTGTTTTGTCATGCATGAAACCATTACAGATGGATAGATTGCATTTTTCTAGTCATTTTCATATATAAATCTTTGCATTTGGAGCTATGGCTGATTTTCTATGATTTTTAGAAGTTTTGGCTATTTTCAGGAATTTCCTATTAAAGAATAATTCTAGTAATTGAATTAATGCGTCAGCATGACATAGGTGTGAAGTCAGCGGGTCAACTGGGTCGGCCAGGTCAAACCTGACTGGTGGGCCCTGTCTGTCAGTGTCTCAGCTAATTTAACAAGATTAAGTTAACACTAACTACTGTCAGTGGGGCCTGGGCCCACATGTCAGTGACTTAACTAATTAAAATTAGTTAGTATTAATCCTAAACTAATTAACAGGCCGGCCCCACCTGTCATAGACTCAGGGGGGTCAACCTGGGCCCACACGGGGTCAAACAGGGTAAACTCGCCGGTGTTTAGCCGCCGGCGAGGCCAGACGCGGCGGAGTAGCGCGAGATTTGCACTCCGGCGACCAAAAGGACGGCGGAGACCATCTACGTGATGCGGGGAGGGATCCGTGTCGAATGGTGGCAGTGGGTGGAGCTGGGGTGGCCGGAAACGTCACCGGTGACGAGTTTGGCGGCGGCCGGAGCTCGGGTACAGTTGAACTAGTCGCTAGGGGGCATGGGGAGGCGCGTGGTTTGGTGCGTTGAGCTCCTGGGGGTGCGGTAGGGTTAGTGGACAGGGTGGCGCGGCCATTGGGTGGCTGGAGCCTCGTCGGCGACGAGCTCCACGGCGGTGCGTGCGGGTGAGCTACGTGCGGTCGCTACGGGGCTCGAGAGAGAGAACGGAGAGGGTGGGGAGGTGGCTGAGCTCACAGGGGTCTCGTTGAGGCAGTCGGCGAGGTCAGGGATGAGCTGATGCGGTGGGGACGGCGAAGGGGATCTCCGGTGGCCGGAGTTGAGGACGAGCTCGGTGCAGCGTCTCCGGGGCGAGCGAGCGCTCGGGGCTCGGTCTAGTCGATGTAATCGATGACGGCGGAGCTCGTGGACACGATGGCGCGGCGCGAGGACGACGGAGGGCGTGGCTACGACGACGGTGCAACGACAGGGGCGTCGGCCATGGCGGGGAACAGCGAAGGGAGAGAGGCAGGGGGAATGGCGTGTCTAGGGGCTTCGGTGTGCGACGTGGAGGCATCCAGGCGTCCAGAGGCGTGGGCAGCAAGCAGTTGGCGCCGTGGCGAGCTCGGGCATGCCGGCATCACCTCCCTGCCTGCCTGGCGGGGAAGAAGCAGCTGGCTGGCGCGGGCCAGCACAGTGCTAGGCCGCCAGGTGGGCCGGCTGGTGGGTTAGGTGGGCTGCGCCAGGTAAGTTCCTCTCTCGCTCTTTCTTTCTGTTTTTTTATTTATTCTATTATTTCTGTAGCTTCAGGGCTTTATTAAAAATGCCAGGGCATTTCCATAAATCATAAAATTAATTATGTCTACTACTTGGAATATATCCAACAACAAACATTTTAGTTTATTATTATTTGAGCACTTAAAATATTTTATAGCATTTAAATGCCCAAATGCAAATACTATAAGGATTAATCCAATGACCTTAAGATGTCCTAGAAAAATGTGCACCATTTTTGTCAGGGGTTTTAACCCAAAACAAAAAGGGTGGGCTTTTTAGATGGGCATTTCAGGTTCATTGAAAAAGTTTTTAGTAAACCCTAGTTGTTCCAGGGGGGGTGCTGGGGGTTCTGTCATCCCCATTTCAAATTTAAGAGGAATTTAAACATGATGCACACTCTAATGCTTGAACTAGCTAGGGTGTGACACCCGCGTCCTTAGCTTTTTTATAAAAACTAATTGATTTTGTATGAGATGAACTATAAGAATTAAACGAAGGGCTACATCAGGCATATATGACTTAGAGCTTACATGCTATAGTGTGGTATTTATTCATAATTTGGTTGCAAAATCTGATGTGTGCAATGCACGTGTACCTTACTAGTACTTCGAGTATGTGCAAAACACGTAAATTAGAATACCAATGGCATGCTACACAGTGTCTCTCTTACAGTTCATGAAGCCACGTGGCACATGTGTAGGCATTGTCGCGACCTCCTTGCGTGGATTGATCACAGTGACGTGCTGCTGGTTCCAGAAGAATGTACTCGTCCTCCCTGAGCCATACTGGCGGTACATGCACGAAGCGAAGATGTGCACGCACGCCATGCATGCACTCATTCCTCGCACGCACACCCGGGTACACGGGAGGACGCAATTTTGTACCAAGATCCACCCCATGTGATAATTTGACGTGTGTAAAGTCGTTCACTTCATTGATGGTCAATTAATATAGCGCATGCAAATTGAGTGGACGTGAGGGCGGAAGAAAGACATTATTACTCCACTGTGCGCATGCGAGTAGTTAAATCGTGGGTTGCTAGTAGTACTTCCATTAGTCTCCTTCGTATTTTGTGCCAATTTTTGACAGTAACATAATATTTACGCATTTGAGCAGTGTAGTAGTACTTGAAATTTATGTTCCGCTAAACTCATCAGGAGCCATTTCGGGCCTCGAAACCAAAACCATCAATTAATCTTTACCTTGTTCCCATCACATTCGAAAGCCTGCTCACACCTACTAGTAGTGCGTACCAAACCTGAACGTGTTCCCACTATGCAGGTATTAGTACTAGTGCTAGTACTTAGGTTATAAAAAGGGGAACTACGTAACCGAAAATCACTCTACCTTTCCTCCTCATAAGTGCTTCTTCTTCGTCCGTCGTTTCCATGGCTGGTGAGCAGAGCTCTATGTCGAGAACTACTCGTAACAAGGGAGCGGCAACCAAGGCTGCGGAAAAAAAGAGGGCTCGCCGCCACGCAGAGACCTCGAAAGATCTCTCACGGGCAGGCGATGGCTCCCAGGAGCGCCCTAGCCGCGGAGGCGAACATGCCGAGCCGGCGGAGCTGGAGTCGTTATCCCTCAATGGCATGCCCGATCAGCTCAATAAGCAGAAGGAGTTCACCCAAGGCTTGATGGAGTTGCTGAAGGAGAGCCTCGACGACATGCCCGCTGAGCTCAATCAGCAGGGGAGTTGACCGCCGGCTTGGTGATGCTGCTGAAGAAGAGCATTGCCTCGGAGAAGAAGGCGACCGACGAAATCCTGCGACTTCGGGAGGACAATGCGAAGCTCTGCCACGAGATCGACCTGTTGAAGGAGAAGAATGCCGGCTGGAAGAAGCTGCATGAGAATAGTAGTTCCTCGATGAAGATGCTGCAGGCCCTCGCCGTGGAACAGAAGGAAGAGTTGGCGAAGCTCCGCATCGAGCACCCGACTGCTGTTAAGGTACGTAATATGGCCGTGGAACAGATGATGAAGGCTCGCATCGAGAAATGCCGTGTCATGGACACAATGATGAAGATGGCGGAGGAGACGCGCAAGGAGATGGAGGTCGTGGAGGCGATGAAGAAGCAGTTACGACTCCACGGCGAATTAGATCATTTGGGGTGATAATCTTCCTTCTTCTTTTGCTCCTGTGTTTCATCTTTTGCTTCGGGTGTTTCGCCACACGTGTCACGTTCTCTGCGAGGCATGAATAGAACAATGTTTTTTTTGAGGAAATGAATAGAAAAATGCTAACAATGAGATGACTAGCAAATTAGATCATTTTTTATCGCCATATGGCACTGGGCTGCCGTGTTTCGTGCTGCTCCGTCGCAGTACTACTCCAGTGGAAAACTTGAGTATACCGCACGGTTCTTTGCTCCTCCTCGATTAGGTCGTCGACGCATTTATACGAGCAGTCAAATCACAAGGCCCCGCCTTCCAGTAGTAATGAGCCGTCAAATCACAAAGGCCCTCGCCTCTCGTGAAACCGACCAAGCTAGACTGCCCTGCCCTCTAGCCTTTTAAAAATGTATACTTTTGTACAACAGTAGTATCGATGGATTGCGCCATGGAGCAAAACTTGGAATTAAAAAAAGGTGGTACATATAGAGAGCGCTCGTCGCCAAATTATGCATATAGTACTATTAAAAAGGCTAGTCACAATAATGGTTTCCAGCACAACCCACCCCTCAAATAAAACTAAGAGGGTGCTTGGATACGTTTTAGTCCCATGACTAAAAGTAGTGGGACTAAAACATGCTAGCCTCACCCATGCTTGGATCCAAATACTAAAAAGGCTAAAATCAAGTTAATGAGCATTTATTATCCTCCAAACCCTCCAATCCAGAACTCGCCTGTGTTAAAGGAGAGGAGTTAAATGAGTAGAGAGAGGACTAATCCACATTTTAGTAGGGGTACCCCTGACTAAAAAATTTTAGTCTCAAGACTAGTTTTAGCCCCTCTTTAGTCAGGGGTGCTTGGAACTTTAGCCTCTTAAAGAGACTATTTTTAGTCAGACTAAAATAAGTCCCTTGGATCCAAGCACCCTCTAAGCATCCTGGAATTCTTTGACAAAACTAAGCACCTTGAATTTTTTGACAACTAAACTACTGGCTATATGATGTTGGCCATATATATTGTACGTATATAATGTGAAGAAACGAGTGGTAGTACTATACCAACTAAAAGATGAAATGTAAGAAATACTAGTATGTACGTACTGAAGAGTTAAAGTAACGAGAAGAAACATAACATAGTTCTGCTGGGGGCTCAGCACAACACACCCCTCAAATTAAATTAAGCACACCTGAAATTAAACTTTGCAACTATTCTGGTAGACACTGCATTAGAACCACCATGAGCAACGACACTGCCACCTTACTCGGAGTCCTTGTCCACGTCCTCGACTTCGTCCTTGTCCCTGTTCCTCTTGGCCGATACTTCTTTGCTTGAACCGCACACTTGGCTGTTGCTCTTCATCCAACCCTTGTAGATATTGAAGCAAAGGTAGCCATCCATTGCAGCGTAGTGGATGTGGTCTATATCTAGTAAATTCCACTACCATGCATGACGATGAAACGTGTAATGAGGTTTCTCCAGTTTACCGTACGAAGGATGAACCATGGCTCCTGCCAGGGTCATCATTGAAGGCTGACGAGAGGACACCAGCCGATTCTTCTGGAGGTCGAAGGTGTTGCCTGCAACGAGGCCTATCCGACGTAGGACTTCTTTGTTGTTACCAAAGTCTACAGTAACGAATTTGACTAGGTTGCTCTCGAGGAAGTCCTTAAAATCCTGGCACTCAACGTCGGCATGGCATATGTGGTAGACCAAGCATAAGTCATGCACGCAAACCTGGATCACGGCGGGCTTCTTCCTCTCTTCGTCCTTTAGATCCTTCTCTCGTCCCAGGACTGTGGTGTACTCAACATCTAGCCCAGCGACCCACTCATCATCTGAGTCTTCGAACATGCGTCTGAAGTGAGAAAGGCATCCTTTCACCGTCGCGGAAGAACGGGTGTAGATGATGTCGAACTCATCGCCGGTGATGGTTCTAACCTTGTACTCACCGCCGATCGTGGAGATTTGGGACGCCATGGATTTGGGAGGAGGGTTAGGATTAGTGGAACTGCTGTAATGTTAATGGACGGGACGACTAGGAGCGAACCGCCGTAGTATTAAAGGACGTGCGGGGACGAGTAGGAGCGAACTGCTAGCGTGCGAATGGCAGGGTAGTGGATTTTCATTCTCCCATGATACGGGCTTCCGAGAGCCCTTGGATCTGAGATCGAACGGTTGCATGGAGTGATTCTAGACCTATGGGTGAATATCCTATCCTGGAGGGTTATTCTGCAAATTTTCAGCAACTTAGCATGCGACCGTTTGATCTTAGATCCAAGGGCTGCCAGCAGCCCGTATCATGGTCGCGCCTACCACGACCGTCACGTCGCTCGCGCGGTCGCGCCCTTGGAGATTTAACACGGTGCGTTAGGTTATCTGATGTTGGCATGTCATACATAGTCATCACTTAGTCACTCATACTACAACAAGGTTGGCTATAAGTGTATTTTTTTACTCCTCTCTATCTCTTTCTTCGTACTCAAGGAAGAAACAGTGCTAAGTGCGTGTATTTATTGCATTTGCCAAGGAGTGACCTCTTCCAATGAAATGGTGTTGCTAAGTTTGCTTCATTTAATTAGCTATAGACTCAAAATTGTCTTTTCACCTAGGTACACGCGCTTAGCACCGTTTCTTCCTTGGGTCACCAAACTAGTCTCTCTCTTCTTGATTAACTTGCCACATCAGACTTTATGCTTATGTGGCAAGCTTAAGCACCTATAGGAGCAAGTAAAAGTAAGTACAATAGTGCGCTTTACATGGCATTTTTGCATATGTGGAGGAAAGAGAGGCAAGGAAAAAGTGGAGAAGTGGGCTCTCATGCAAGAGTCAGCCTCTACTACATGGTGGAGCATTGGGAGAGGCACCTGTATGGAGGTGGTCAGGAATCTGGGAGACTCACGCCGGTCTTAGCGCCGCAGTTAAAATGATAACGGCAAGTCAAATCACGGGGCCCGACCTGTCCAGCAGTAACTCGCTGTCAAATCACACAGCCCTACGTTTATAGCAGCCTACTCCCTCATCTTCTCGTGTCTTTGTCGAACCGACTAGGCGGAACTGCCCCGCCGCCTACCGCGCAGGAAAAGCCCCGCCCTCGACTTTTAAATAGTATACAATATACAAATTTTGTATCCATGGATTGTGCCCGCGCCATCGAGCAAAGCGTCAGGAAAACAGAGGAGAGACGGTGGTCTTGCAATAGAGAAGAGGGAGAGGCGAGATAGTGGTTTTGGAATGGAGATGATGGAGAGGAGAGGAGGTGGTTTTGCAATGGAGAAGAGGGAGAGGAGCATGCAACAGCGATTTAGGATTGGACGAGAGGTCCGGCGCGCTCTGACTGGATCAAAATCAAAATCAATTTGGTGACATGCATTCACATTTTGCTTGTCAAATACAGTACGTGGTCAAACTTTGACCCAAAATACGCGAAACAACAAAAAAATACTTCCAAGACCAGCGCCGCTCTTCTGCTCTTCTCCTCTTAAACCACCACCGCTCCTCTCCTGTTCCAATCTAAATGCAGCGCTGCTCCTCTCCTCTTCCATTTCAAAACCACCGCCCCTCCTCTCCTATTCCAGTCCAAAACCAGCGTCGCTCCTCTCCCGTTCTAATCCAAAACTAGCGCTGCTCCTCTCCTCTTCCATTCAAAAACCACCGCCGGCGAGTGAAGGTGCTGTGGAGAAGTAGATCGATGGAGGAGTATAACCGATACATGCGGATCGCAGACGGCGACCCTGTGAAGCTAGCTAAGATGTTGGAGATACAGTCTTGGTTTGACAACAAGGACCAACTAGCGGCGATGGCGACATCCATGGCCAAATATCTGCAATAGAGCGAAAAGGCAGTGATACTCCCGGAGGGAGTCGCGCCGGAGTACATAGAGCTGCTCCTCTGGGCCATGGAGCAAACAGATTCACTGAATCCGATCGTGAGGGAGCGGTGGTGGGAGTATCGAGCCCAGATGGAGCATCCACCAAAGATTGAAGGATCGAGCATCTACAGGGTGCCGTTTGTGAGGGTGTCCTGCCAGAGCGAGCCGGTGGAGTCTTCGTCGACCGAACCCAACTGCAAGAGGAGAAAAGCAGTTGGCCCGACGACGCTTCCCCGCCATCGTCTCTCTCGCTGTTCACATCGTCTCATGGGGCGGCTGTCTGCCGCCGAGGAATAGGAGGGGGCTGCCCCCCAGCCCAATAGCCAGGCAGTGTGACGCCCGGATATTTAAGCTACAGTAATCATGTGCTAATGATGACACGTCACCATTGTTATTGTGCTAATCTCGCTTAGATTATAATTGGTTCGAATTCAAATTTAAATTAAATTCAAAAAATAAAAGTTTTCGAATGTTAAAACTAAAATGTGCAAGCTATGGCAAATAATTCATAAGTATTATTGGTGGTGAAACCAAACTTTTATAAAAGGTTTAAATGCATTAAAATGTTTAAAACAGTGTCTTAAACAATTATGTAAATGCCTTTTATAATTTCTAAAATAACAAACTAATTTATTTGAGTACCAAGCTTTTTGTGGCAGAGGTATAAACAGTAAATACTAATTTAGAAACCAAGTTCGCATTTTACTTAAACTAAGTTAGGGTGTAAATAAATAAATAAGAAGAAAAACAAATCACTAACAAAAATTAAAGTAAAAAAAAGAAAACCCCTTTCCTCCTGGGCCAAATGGCCTCGCTGGCCTCACTGACCAAACCAGGCCAGCCCACTAGTGCCACCTCCCTCCCTTCTCTGTTCACCAGGGGAGGACGTGGGCACCGGCGATGGCCGCCACGGCAGAGGGCGTCGTCATGGCGTCCATCTGCCACCCCCTGGCGCCTACTTTACCAGCGCCCCTCTCTCCACAGAAACCCTAGGCCACCCCGTTCCCCTTCCTCCCTCTCCTCACGCCCTCGTTTGCACGATCCCGCATCTCACCGCACGCGGTCGTCGCCTTGTCGTCGTCGTCCCCGTGGTTGGCTGCATCCCTGCGCTGCGCCACCACGTCCTGGAGCTTCGCCGCCGTCGCCTTCGTCTCCCTCACCACTGGATCGAGCCCAGGGCCTTGCATCGCAACGTCGCCTACTTTGTCTTCTTCCTCGGATCACCATTGCCGTTCGCCGTCGATCTTCTCCAACGCCGTCCACCACGAGCCCTCCCCGATCCCACTGGTGCACACCTACAGGCTCCCGGTGAGCCGCGCATCCCTTCCCCCTTTTCTCCTCTATTCCCGTTGCCGAACACCACCCGTAGCCGCCGCCGGACATAGCCCCTGTCGACGCGCTCCCCGACCTGTCGTCGCGCCCAAAAGATCGCCTACACGCGCCAACGACAGCGCCTCCGCGCGCACCCGAGCTCCCCTTGGCCACTCCCCTGACCCACTGCGTTTCCCTGCTTGCGGTCGTCACATCCCGGCTCTGTACCGGCGTGCCTGCACGTCCATGGCCGCGCGTTGTGCACGTGCTTGCCGGCGCCCAATGCTCGCTGCTACTTTGCTCTACTGCTGCGCTGCTGCTGCGACCACCTACTGCTGCCTAGCGCCACGCCCACCCGCTACAGCCGCATGCGCCTCGCCTCCGCCTGCCCCCGCCGCCGAGTCTCGCCCACTGCGCGCCAACATCCGGCCACCACCACTCACCGGCGCTGCCTCGTAAGGGCCTCGCGCCCGCGCTGCCATTGCTGCTTGCTGCTCATAACCACTACTGCTGCTCTTTGCTACTCCGTTGCTACTGCCGCTGCTTACTGAACTGCTAGTTACTGTAGCGCGCTAGCTAGCTTTTCTAATTCTATGATGAGTAACCCTCTCGACGGCTCCTAAACTCCGGCAAAACAATTGTTAATAGGACTAAAAAAAATATGGGAAGGTAGTATACTTGACAAACTCCATTTTATCCCATTGGACCAAATCCCTTTGATGCCTAGATTAAATCATATAAAAATCGCAAAATGCTACGTTCAGATAACAGAATTAACTCCTAGCTATGTGGTGTGTGCGCGTGAGTGTGTGTGATGTGCGTGTGTGTCCGTGTGTTGTGTGTGCCTTGTGCAGCGTGGTGTGTGCGCGCTGTGCGTGTGGCCGACTGGGCTATGCCCAGTAATGGCGGGCCCTACTTATTTTAGTACTACTAGTAGGTCTTAATTAGTGCTAAGTTAGTCTAGTAGTAGATGACATGTAGGCCCTTATTAAATAAATTAGATGTATTTAATTGTTTAGATAAATAGTCAATGACATGTGGGCCATATATGCCCCTTTGACTAGTCAAATTGACTTGGTCAATTTGGATTAAACTAAATATAATAAATTCAGAAATTTTAGAAAATACTTAAAACTTTGGAAAATCATAGAAAATTAACCGTAACTCCGATGAAAAAACTTTGTACATGAAAGTTGCTCAGAACGATGAGACGAATTCGGATACGCAGCTCGTTCGTCCACCACGCATCCCTAGCATAACGAACACGCAAATTTCCCCCTCTGGTTCGTCTGTCCGACAACGCGAAACACCGGGGATATTTTCCCGGATGTTTCCCCCCTTCACCGGTATCACCTCATACTGCGTTAGGTCACCCCTAGCACCGTGTATTGCCATGTTACACTTTGTGATGCTTTGATTGCTTTGTTATTTATTGTGTCCCCCTCCGTTACTTCTTTCCGGTAAACCCCGAGACTGCCGGCGACCCCCAGTTCGACTACGGAGTTGATGACCCCCTCCTTGCCAGAGCAACGAGGCAAGCCCCTCCCCTTGATCACCAGATATCGCCTACTCTCCTCTATACTGCTTGCATTGGAGTAGTGTAGCGTGTTACTGCTTTCCGTTAATCCTATCCTGATGCATAGCATGTCCTTGCTACTACTGTTGTTACCTTTACCTGCAATCCTAATGCTTAGTATAGGATGCTAGTTTATCATCAGTGGCCATACATTCTTGTCCGTCTGCCATGCTATACTATCGGGCCGTGATCACTCAGGAGGTGATCATGGGTATATACTATATACTTTATACATGATACATGTGATGACTAAAGTCGGGTTGGCACGAGGAGTACCCGCGGTTGATTCATGAATTGGGGGCTGGAAGGACATACTTTCCCGACAGCACTCTGTGTGGATCTTTGTGGCGAAGCGACAGGGCAGGTAGAGACCACCTAGGAGAGAGGTGGGCCAGGCCCTGGTCGGCATTCGCGGTTATTTCAAAATAACATGCTTAACGAGATCTTTGTATTTGATCTGAGTCTGGCTGCTGGCCTATACGCACTAACCATCTACGCGGGGACAGTTATGGGCACTCGACGTCGTGGTATCAGCCGAAGCCTTCGTGACGTCAGTGACTGAGGGCGCGCGCTGGGTTGGACTGGAACGCTTACTCTTGTATAAGGGAGGCCAGTCTGCTCACCGGCCGCGTACACAACATGCAGGTGTGCAATGGGCGATGGGCCCAGACCCCTGCGCCATAGAATTTAGACCGGCGTGCTGACCTCTCTGTTGTGCCTAGGTAGGGTTGCGACGTGTTGATCTTCCGAGGCTGGGCATGACCCAGGAAAGTGTGTCCGGCCAAATGGGATCGAGCGTGTTGGGTTATGTGGTGCACCCCTGCAGGGAAGTTAATCTATTCGAATAGCCGTGATCTTCGGTAACAGGACGACTTGGAGTTGTACCTTGACCTTATGACAACCAGAACCGGATACTTAATAAAACACACACTTCCAAGTGCCAGATACAACCGGTGATCACTCTCTCACAGGGCGACGAGGGGAGGATCATCGGTTAGGATTATGCTATGCGATGCTACTTGGTGAACTTACCAGCTACCCTCTTCTCCTGCTGCAAGATGGAGGTTACCAGAAGCGTAGTCTTCGAAAGGACTAGCTATCCCCCTCTTATTCTGGCATTCTCCAGTTCAGCCCAAATATAATACCCTTCATCCATTTGATATCAATGCGTACATATGTAGTGTAGCTCCTTGCTTGCGAGTACTTTGGATGAGTACTCACAGTTGCTTTTCTCCTCCTTTTTCCCCTTTCCTATATCCGATTGCTGCGACCAGACATTGGAGTCCAGGAGCCAGACGCCATCATTGATGACGACTACTACTACTCGGGAGGTGCCTACTACTACGTGTAGCCCGCTGACGACGACCAGGAGTAGTTAGGAGGATCCCAGACAGGAGGCCTGCGCCTCTTTCAATCTGTATCCCAGTTTGTGCTAGCCTTCTTAAGGCAAACTTGTTTAACTTATGTCTGTACTCAGATATTTGTTGCTTCCACTGACTCGTCTATGATTGAGCTCTTGTATTCAAGCCTTCGAGCTCCCTGGCTTTTAATATGATGCTTGTATGACTTATTTTATTTGTAGATTTGTGTTGTGATATCTTCCCGTGAGTCCCTGATCTTGATCGTACACGTTTGCGTGTATGATTAGTGTACGGTTGAATCAGGGGTGTCACAAGTTGGTATCAGAGCCGACTACTTGTAGGAATCCCCCTTCCACACTCCTTGGCCGAAGTTGAGTCTAGTCGATGAAAATTGTTTTACTAACTTGGCTACGCGGCCCCTGGGCCCGCGTCGCCATCGGGTGTTATTAGGATCTTTTATTCCTCGATCTACACTCTGGGACTCTGATCTCTCTTCTATTCGGGTTGAATGATTTTGCTAAAATCTAACTCTAGGTTCTCGTTACCACTTCCTGCCGGAGAGCCCCTTCATTACAGATGATCGACTGCTTCAATAGAAGATTCTGACAATACTCTCCGATGTTCTCCTGAGACTTTGTGCCATTGCTTTTGCAATTCCCTACCACTGAAATATCCCTATGGATAAGTATTTACACTTGTCGTGCTTACTTCTATTCCCAGTCGATCTTGTTGTTGTAAGATACCCCGAGAATACTTTGTGCCTACTGCCTTGCAGTTCTTTGCCACATGAATACCCCTACGGGAAATTTCTTGCATTTATCGAGTATCCGCTCATCCCCAGATGATTCATGTATTTCACAAAATTCTTCGAAATACCATTCAGTCTTCCGAAAATCCTGAGCAACCTATTGCTCCTGAAATTCTTGCTTGCTTGCATTATGGTTAATTCCATATGAATAGTAGTCCTCGATAACATACCCTGTCTTAGTTATTTTGAGCATATTGATTCAATATGTGCGTACGCATGCAGTTGTCAGGTTATCCTTTTTAAGATCATCTTTCCGGCTCAGGCGTCATTCCAGACATGAGTTGTTTCTCGGCAATTCAAAACTTTATTGATTGTTCAACTGAGTGTTTTCAACTTACCCATCCTTGATCAAAGCGTCTGCTTCTGATCCTTCGTTCTGGGAACCGTAATATCTTTCTACCTAAGCATCAGACTAATCAGGTGATTCTTGAATCTGATGCCTCTGCATTCTTTCTTTCTCTGAGTGAGTACCGATACTCACATCAGCTTTGTTGTGGATCGCCCATCCATTGTTGGATTTTTTTTCCGACAGTGTCCTTCATATTCAATCACCTTGTGAGTTCTTTCCCTGATACATAATGCCTTTGGTAAATTGTATTCTCTGCTTGGCAAACCATGCTCTGCTTTTGAGCTTGTGTATTTACTTTTGAAACTTGTGATATATGTTACTAAGATGCCCGATGGATTGAACCTATGCCTTCCCCTAATCCGTGAGAACACGAAAGTTTTGACAAGTCATACTCTTCCGGTGTTCTACCAGATAAAATTCCAACACTATGGTTATAACAAACTGAGAGGTGAATGAAATGATCTGCATTAAATAAGTGGGAGTCGACCTTGAACTTTGTGTTCATGCCCATGATAATGATGTAGACCATCTCGGAAGCTTCTTGCAAAATGATTATCCAGCTTTGATTCGTTCGGTATCCTTGAAATTGATTCCTTACAGTTATGGTTCAGACCATGCTGTCCTGATCTGATATATCTTATGGGAATTCATTCCAGTGCCTCGTCTATTTTTGGCAAGGTTGAAGTATCTACTGTCATAGGTCAATGAATCGGTTCTACTTCTATCATGTTCTACCTTTGGGGATTACCTCCTGGTATCTCGGAGATGTCTTGCCATTGCACCACAACTTACTAACTTTGTTGAAGTAATGTCTTTCCTTGTTGTAATCACTCTACGGGTTCTGGGTTGTTATCAACCGAGGACACCGACTAGTGAAATTATTCCGCACTACAAACCAAATACCCCTAGTATTTTACTAGGAAATTCTGAACTCAATCTGGTCATTCCTAGACTATCGGCTGCATCCTGGTCTTGCTACCTTTGACTGTGCTACCTTGTCCTTCTCTGGTGCATGTATTCTTCAGTGTGTGAGCACGACTTACGTCAAGCTTTCAACATCTTGTTGCTTGCCTTGAAAGGCAACTTTGGTTCCGAGCTTGCCTCTTATATATTGATCCTATAACTTGCCACTTCGTCATTTCCTTGCTTGTTGCCGTTTTTATTTGATTGCATCCTCTTGAAACCTCCCGGCAAATGTGTCGGATCACCTTCAACACTTTGACTTCTTTCGAGATGTCAACTGTGTTCATGATGAGAAATACCCTCCTTGCCCTCGATGATTTTTATTGTCATCGACAACGCCCTTGACTTCCTTTCATCGCGAACTTGTCCACATAATGAATGCAACTTGCTCTCCAGCTAGTGTTGTGTTCTGCCTTGAAGTATTACTGTCTATTATGTCGAGAATGTTGTTGGGATTGCTCCACCTCTTACAAATTCTCGGCATGATGATAATTCTCACCATCACCATTCTTCCTTGGTCCCCGTGTTGTTTTTAACCAGGATACCAATATGATAATGATGCTGTTTGAGTTCTGTACTTCTAGCAACCCTATTGCTTTGAAGTTAATGATCGACAGTTCATTCTTAGGCTGTTGGTTATCGAGTCGTCACTCTAACATGGATCTTGCTGCCTAAGGTCATACTTCGGGCACACCTTTCAACTAATGACTGATGGTGTATGTTTTCCTAGAGCATACAACGTTATATCATTTGAATTGACAAGTGTCATTTTCTTGTTCACATTATTGTGGAAAGCCATCTGTTTGGAATTCTCGATGAATTGTCGCTGAGCCCATTAGCCACCTTCTCATCCCCTCCTTGGTCTAATGATGAACTATTGTTTCAGGAACCTGCTCCCATAGTTCATTTCCTGAGAATCTTGCAATGTCATTTCGTCTATTTGTGTTGCACCTTTTCTTCTCGGACATCCTGAGTCTGAGGTATCATGACACCTATCGAATCTAAATCTCGGTCAGATATGATGGTTGGGACATTTCCAAGAGTTATAATGTTGGTCTTTATATGACCCGATAAGGTGATGTCATGCCTAGCACACCTGGCCGGAGGACCTATTGTTATAGTTTCCTTTTTGGCAAGGTTAGTCATTCTTCTGTGAGGAAATTGTAAGACTTATTCTATAAATTGTTCCTGATGGATCCTTTTTGTTTCCAAAGTCTGATCTTCACCGTATGACCATGTCAATGCTATCTCGAAGCATGTCCATGGTACTCCGATTTTGAACAGGGACAATTGAAGCCCAATGTTAAATGTTTCCTGCTCAATTATCCAAACACCGCTGTATGGATAATGTCATGAAAATTCTCTCCCGTACCTAAAGAGTTTTCTACATTATATCCTGTCATGGATATCATGATCTGCTTGTCCTTGGGAAGGATATACCCTTCAAATATGTGTTTAAACACATTTTCCTTTCCATTGTTCTGTTTAATCTGATAATCGTATTTTCCCTTCCATTGGTTGGTTTAACGTTTCTTGTGATCTATATGATCTAAGCAGTAATATTCTCCTGCTTATGTAAACACCTCGGTGTACCACTCTATCAGTAAGTCCATGTTACTATTGTTGATGACATTTCGGTAACCACTGATGGAAGAGAACTTTGCCTATTGGTCCGCCTCGTTCAACGAGCAGGAAGATAGTTCTCTTCGCCCCTCGCCCTTCGTACCGACGTTGTTGCCGACATAATTGACAGGCTACCCTTTGACATGCCTTGCTGTCATGACCGAGCAAGATGTCACCGCTCCTTCTACTTTTAACCCACATGGTGGGCCCATAACCCACAGTTCGACAGGATCAAAACCTGACTCTCCTGTACATCCCTGTTTCGAAGTTATCCCTTGCTCTTCGTTTCGTATGTAATTTGCGAGCCACCTTCCTAGTGATCAATTTTGGTATCAGACACAATACTTTCCCATTGCTCTGAACCCCTGTCACATTTCGTTTCAGGCAACTAACAGTTGCCTATCCGCTTGAAACTCCTTATTTCACCTTCTTAATTTACTCTTGATGACTTTCTTGAATTTCAACTCGAGAGGTGACTCTATACCTCGTTCACTGAGATAGCCCTAGGTACCTAACATGTATTGAGCTTCGTACTTCACGAGTTTCCCCCCTTATACTTTTCGTAAGTACGATGGAGACCCCGAAGGAAGAATGACGACTTCATCATGATTACCCGAAGCCGATAAATGAAGACATCAATGCTATGGACCGACCTCTTCGAGAAGAGCAACCAAGACCGAGAAGACTCGTTAGAACTTTGTAACCGGACCTTTCCCCCTTACTCCATACCTTAAATCTCGGGACAAGATTTCTTGTAGTGGAGGAGAATTGTGACGCCCGGATATTTAAGCTACAGTAATCCTGTGCTAATGATGACATGTCACCATTGTTATGCTAATCTCGCTTAGATTCTAATTGGTTTGAATTCAAATTTAAATTAAATTCAAAAAATAAAAGTTTTTGAATGTTAAAACTAAAATGTGCAAGCTATGGCAAATAATTCATAAGTATTATTGGTGGTGAAACCAAACTTTTATAAAAGGTTTAAATGCATTAAAATGTTTAAAACAGTGTCTTAAACAATTATGTAAATGCCTTTTATAATTTCTAAAACAACAAACTAATTTATTTGAGTACCAAGCTTTTTGTGGCAGAGGTATAAACAGTAAATACTAATTTAGAAACCAGGTTCGCATTTTACTTAAACTAAGTTAGGGTGTAAATAAATAAATAAGAAGAAAAACAAATCACTAACAAAAATTAAAGTAAAAAAAAGAAAACCCCTTTTCTCCTGGGCCAAATGGCCTAGCTGGCCTCACTGACCAAACCAGGCCAGCCCACCAGTGCCACCTCCCTCCCTTCTCTGTTCACCAGGGGAGGACGTGGGCACCAGCGATGGCCGCCACGGCAGAGGGCGTCGCCATGGCGCCCATCCGCCACCCCCGGCGCCTATTTAACCGGCGCCCCTCTCTCCACGGAAACCCTAGGCCACCCGTTCCCCTTCCTCCCTCTCCTCACGCCCTCGTTTGCATGATCCCGCATCTCACCGCGCGCGGTCGTCGCCTTGTCGTCGTCGTCCCCTGATTGGCTGCATCCCTGCGCTGCGCCACCATGTCCTGGAGCTTCGCCGCCGTCGCCTTCGTCTCCCTCACCACTGGATCGAGCCCAGGGCCTTGCATCGCGCCGTCGCCTACTTCGTCTTCTTCCTCGGATCACCATCGCCGTTCGCCGTCGATCTTCTCCAACGCCGGCCACCACGAGCCCTCCCCGATCCCACTGGTGCACACCTACAGGCTCCCGGTGAGCCGCGCATCCCCTCCCCCTTTTCTCCTCTATTCTCGTTGCCGAACACCACCCGTAGCCGCCACCGGACATAGCCCGTGTCGACGCGCTCCCCGACCTGTCGTCGCGCCCACAGCATCGCCTACACGCGCCAACGACAGCGCCTCCGCGCCCACCCGAGCTCCCCTTGGCCACTCCCCTGACCCACTGCGTTTCCCTGCTTGCGGTCGTCACACCCCGGCTCTGTACCGGCATGCCTGCACGTCCATGGCCGCGCGTTGTGCGCGTGCTTGCCGGCGCCCAATGCTCGCTGCTACTTTGCTCTACTGCTGCGCTGCTGCTGCGACCGCCTACTGCTGCCTAGCGCCACGCCCACACGTTACAGCCGCATGCGCCTCGCCTCTGCCTGCCCCCGCCACCGAGTCTCGCCCACTGCGGGCCAGCATCCGGCCACCACCACTCGCCGGCGCTGCCTCGTAAGGGCCTCGCGCCTGCGCTACCGTTGCTGCTTGCTGCTCATAACCACTACTGCTGCTCTTTGCTACTCCGTTGCTACTGCCGCTGCTTACTGAACTGCTAGTTACTGTAGCGCGCTAGCTAGCTTTTCTAATTCTATGATGAGTAACCCTCTCGATGGCTCCTATACTCCGGCAAAACAATTGTTAACAGGACTAAAAAAAATATGGGAAGGTAGTATACTTGACAAACTCCATTTTATCCCATTGGACCAAATCCCTTTGATGCCTAGATTAAATCATATAAAAATCGCAAAATGCTACGTTCAGATAACAGAATTAACTCCTAGCTATGTGGTGTGTGCGCGTGAGTGTGTGTGATGTGCGTGTGTGTCCGTGTGTTGTGTGTGCCTTGTGCAGCGTGGTGTGTGCGCGCTGTGCGTGTGGCCGACTGGGCTATGCCCAGTAATGGCGGGCCCTACTTATTTTAGTACTACTAGTAGGTCTTAATTAGTGCTAAGTTAGTCTAGTAGTAGATGACATGTAGGCCCTTATTAAATAAATTAGATGTATTTAATTGTTTAGATAAATAGTCAATGACATGTGGGCCACACATGCCCCTTTGACCAGTCAAATTGACTTGGTCTTTGGATTAAACTAAATATAATAAATTCAGAAATTTCAAAAAATACTTAAAACTTTGGAAAATCATAGAAAATTAACCGTAACTCCGATGAAAAAACTTTGTACATGAAAGTTGCTCAGAACGATGAGACGAATTCGGATACGCAGCTCGTTCGTCCACCACGCATCCCTAGCATAACGAACACGCAAATTTCCCCCTCTGGTTCGTCTGTCCGACAACGCGAAACACCGGGGATATTTTCCCGGATGTTTCCCCCCTTCACCGGTATCACCTCATACTGCGTTAGGTCACCCCTAGCACCGCGTATTGCCATGTTACACTTTGTGATGCTTTGATTGCTTTGTTATTTATTGTGTCCCCCTCCGTTACTTCTTTCCGGTAGACCCCGAGACTGCCGGCAACCCCCAGTTCGACTAGAGAGTTGATGACCCCCTCCTTGCCAGAGCAACGAGGCAAGCCCCTCCCCTTGATCACCAGATATCGCCTACTCTCCTCTATACTGCTTGCATTAGAGTAGTGTAGCGTGTTACTGCTTTCCGTTAATCCTATCCTGATGCATAGCATGTCCTTGCTACTACTGTTGTTACCTTTACCTGCAATCCTAATACTTAGTATAGGATGCTGGTTTATCATCAGTGGCCATACATTCTTGTCCGTCTGCCATGCTATACTATCGGGCCGTGATCACTCGGGAGGTGATCATGGGTATATACTATATACTTTATACATGATACATGTGATGACTAAAGTCGGGTTGGCTCGAGGAGTACCCGCGGTTGATTCATGAATTGGGGGCTGGAAGGACATACTTTCCCGACAGCCCTCTGTGTGGATCTTTGTGGCGAAGCGACAGGGCAGGTAGAGACCACCTAGGAGAGAGGTGGGCCTGGCCCTGGTCAGCATTCGCGGTTATTTCAAAATAACACGCTTAACGAGATCTTGGTATTTGATCTGAGTCTGGCTACTGGCCTATACGCACTAACCATCTACGCGGGGATAGTTATGGGCACTCGACGTCGTGGTATCAGCCGAAGCCTTCGTGACATCAGCGACTGAGCGGCGCGCGCTAGGTTGGACTGGAACGCCTACACTTGTATAAGGGAGGCCAGGTCTGCTCACCGGCCGCGTACGCAACGTGCACGTGTGCAATGGGCGATGGGCCCAGACCCCTGCGCCATAGGATTTAGACCGGCGTGCCGACCTCTCTGTTGTGCCTAGGTAGGGTTGCGGCGTGTTGATCTTCCGAGGCCGGGCATGACCCAGGAAAGTGTGTCCGGCCAAATGGGATCGAGCGTGTTGGGTTATGTGGTGTACCCCTGCAGGGAAGTTAATCTATTCGAATAGCCGTGATCTTCGGTAACAGGACGACTTGGAGTTGTACCTTGACTTTATGACAACTAGAACCGGATACTTAATAAAACACACACTTCCAAGTGCCAGATACAACCGGTGATCGCTCTCTCACAGGGCGACGAGGGGAGGATCATCGGTTAGGATTATGCTATGCGATGCTACTTGGTGAACTTACCAGCTACCCTCTTCTCCTGCTGCAAGATGGAGGTTACCAGAAGCGTAGTCTTCGAAAGGACTAGCTATCCCCCTCTTATTCTGGCATTCTGCAGTTCAGCCCAAATATAATACCCTTAATCCATTTGATACCAATGCATACATATGTAGTGTAGCTCCTTGCTTGCGAGTACTTTGGATGAGTACTCACGGTTGCTTTTCTCCTCCTTTTTCCCCTTTCCTATATCCGATTGCTGCGACCAGACGTTGGAGTCCAGTAGCCAGACGCCACCATTGATGACGACTACTACTACTCGGGAGGTGCTTACTACTACGCGCAGCCCGCTGACGACGACCAGGAGTAGTTAGGAGGATCCCAGGCAGGAGGCCTGCGCCTCTTTTGATCTGTATCCAGTTTGTGCTAGCCTTCTTAAGGCAAACTTGTTTAACTTATGTCTGTACTCAGATATTTGTTGCTTCCGTTGACTCGTCTATGATCGAGCTCTTGTATTCGAGCCTTCGAGGCCCCTGGCTTTTAATATGATGGTTGTATGACTTATTTTATTTGTAGAGTTGTGTTGTGATATCTTCCCGTGAGTTCCTGATCTTGATCGTACATGTTTGCATGTATGATTAGTGTACGGTTGAATCAGGGGCGTCACAAGTTGGTATCAGAGCCGACTACTTGTAGGAATCCCCCTTCCACACTCCTTGGCCGAAGTTGAGTCTAGTCGATGAAAATTGTTTTACTAACTTGGCTGCGCGGCCCCTGGGCCCGCGTCGCCATCGGGTGTTATTAGGATCTTTTATTCCTCGATCTACACTCTGGGACTCTGATCTCTCTTCTATTCGGGCTGAATGATTTTGCTAAAATCTAACTCTAGGTTCTCGTTACCACTTCCTGCCGGAGAGCCCCTTCATTACAGATGATCGACTGCTTCAACAGAAGATTCTGACAATACTCTCCGATGTTCTCCCAAGACTTTGTGCCATTGCTTTTGCAATTCCCTACCACCGAAATATCCCTATGGATAAGTATTTACACCTGTCGTGCTTACTTTTATTCCCAGTCGATCTTGTTGTTGTAAGATACCCCGAGAATACTTTGTGCCTACTGCCTTGCAGTTCTTTGCCGCATGAATATCCCTACGGGAAATTTCTCGCATTTATCGAGTATCCGCTCATCCCCAGATGATTCATGTATTTCACAAAATTCTTCGAAATACCATTCAGTCTTCCGAAAATCCTGAGCAACCTATTGCTCCTGAAATTCTTGCTTGCTTGCATTATGGTTAATTCCATATGAATAGTAGTCCTCGATAACATCCCCTGTCTTAGTTATTTTGAGCATATTGATTCAATATGTGCGTACGCATGCAGTTGTCAGGTTATCCTTTTTAAGATCATCTTTCCAGCTCAGGCGTCATTCCGGACATGAGTTGGTTCTCGGCAATTCAAACCTTTATTGATTGTTCAACTGAGTGTTTTAAACTTACCCATCCTTGATCAAAGCGTCTGCTTCTGATCCTTCGTTTTGGGAACCATAATATCTTTCTACCTAAGCATCAGACTAATCAGGTGATTCTTTAATCTGATGCCTCTGCATTCTTTCTTTCTCTGAGTGAGTACCGATACTCACATGAGCTTTGTTGTGGATCGCCCGATCCATTGTTGGATTTTTTTTTCTAACAGTGTCCTTCATATTCAATCACCTTGTGAGTTCTTTCCCTGATACATAATGCCTTTGGTAAATTGTATTCTCTGCTTGGCCAACCATGCTCTACTTTCGAGCTTGTGTATTTACTTTTGAAACTTGTGATATATGTTACTAAGATGCCCGATGGATTGAACCTATGCCTTCCCCTAATCCGTGAGAACACGAAAGTTTTCACAAGTCGTACTCTTCCGGTGTTCTACCATATAAAATTCCAACACTACAGTTATAACAAAGTGAGAGGTGAATGAAATGATCTGCATTAAATAAGTGGGAGTCGACCTTGAACTTTGTGTTCATGCCCATGATAATGATGTAGACCGTCTCGGAAGCTTCTTGCAAAATGATTATCCAGCTTTGATTCGTTCGGTATGCTTGAAATTGATTCCTTACAGTTATGGTTCTGACCATGCTGTCCTGATCTGATATATCTTATGGGAATTCATTCCAGTACCTCGTCTATTTTTGGCAAGGTTGAAGTATCTACTGCCATAGGTCAATGAATCGGTTCTACTTCTATCATGTTCTACCTTTGGGGATTACCTCCTGGTATCTCGGAGATGTCTTGCCATTGCACCACAACTTACTAACGAGCAGACCTAGCAATGGTACTCGACGTCGGACAGTTATGGGCCCATCGAATAGATTAACTTCCCTGCAGGGATTTAGACCAGCGTGCTGACCTCTCTGTTGTGCCTAGGTAGGGTTGCGACGTGTTGATCTTCCGAGGCCGGGCATGACCCAGGAAAGTGTGTCCGGCCAAATGGGATCGAGCGTGTTGGGTTATGTGGTGCACCCCTACAGGGAAGTTAATCTATTCGAATAGCCGTGATCTTCGGTAACAGGACGACTTGGAGTTGTACCTTGACCTTATGACAACCAGAACCGGATACTTAATAAAACACACACTTCCAAGTGCCAGATACAACCGGTGATCGCTCTCTCACAGGGCGACGAGGGGAGGATCATCGGTTAGGATTATGCTATGCGATGCTACTTGGTGAACTTACCAGCTACCCTCTTCTCCTGCTGCAAGATGGAGGTTACCAGAAGCGTAGTCTTCGAAAGGACTAGCTATCCCCCTCTTATTCCGGCATTCTGCAGTTCAGCCCAAATATAATACCCTTAATCCATTTGATACCAATGCATACATATGTAGTGTAGCTCCTTGCTTGCGAGTACTTTGGATGAGTACTCACGGTTGCTTTTCTCCTCCTTTTCCCCCTTTCCTATATCCGATTGCTGCGACCAGACGTTGGAGTCCAGGAGCCAGATGCCACCATTGATGACGACTACTACTACCCGGGAGGTGCCTACTACTACGTGCAGCCCGCTGACGACGACCGGGAGTAGTTAGGAGGATCCCAGGCAGGAGGCCTGCGCCTCTTTCGATCTGTATCCCAGTTTGTGCTAGCCTTCTTAAGGCAAACTTGTTTAACTTATGTCTGTACTTAGATATTGTCGCTTCCGCTGACTTGTCTATGATCGAGCTCTTGTATTCGAGCCTTCGAGGCGCCTGGCTTGTAATATGATGCTTGTATGACTTATTTTATTTGTAGAGTTGTGTTGTGATATCTTCCCGTGAGTCCCTAATCTTGATCGTGCACGTTTGCGTGTATGATTAGTGTACGGTTGAATCGGGGGCATCACAGGCAGGTTGTGAATTGTCAGGAGGAGCTTAGTGTTGTCAGTATTTGGAGGTTGTGAATTGTGTTTTGTGTTGTGTATTTTGAGAGTACTTTCAGATATGAATGTCTTCTGAATTTCAGATTTGCAGTATTGAGCATATGAAGTATTTTATGAATTCTAGATATCTATTTTTAGCACTTAAAAAAATGTAGTTTCATAGGAGTATAAAAGTGCAGACAATGTGATTCTTAGAGAAGAAACTGCAAGTTTCAGTTTCAGATAAGAAACTGCAAGTTCAGTTTCAGATAAGAAACTGCAACTTTCAGAGGCAGAGCATTTATATTAACACGACCTTTTCAAACAGGGTTAACATCATGTTGGAAGTTTTATTCATGGTCGAAAATGGAACTACCAGCCAGTTAACATCATGCTGATCAACATTCATGCATAGCACACTTCATATGATGCACAATCAAAATGCCCACACAATGTCGAGTGTGCGAAACACAGAGAAAACGAGGGACGAAGTTTTGGAAAGTGTTGGACGTGGTTTTGGGCTGCCCCGTCTAGGCTTTCATTTTTAACATGCACAGCCCACGTCCTCAGATGGGAGGTTCATAGGCCTGGTTGTATTTTCTTAGGACCGTCATGTATCGACCGGCCTATGGACCTCCCATCCGAGGTTTTATTTTTGGCAGGCCAATTTATGTATTTTTTGAAGAAAACACAGAGGTCTGTTCTATTTTTCTATATAAGAATAGGAACGCCAGGTCCAACTTATGTTTCCCTTCTAACTATATTATAGAGTATATATTTAAATTATTTTATATGTTGACTGTTTAGTTCACATAATTGGCAAATAGATGACCGTTCTCGCGATCCCCTTCGCCCCCGCCACTACCTCCACCCTCGCCGCCGCCCCCGCCACTACCTCCACCCTCGCCACCACCATAGATCTCACCGCCACCCCCCCCCCCCCCCCTGACTCCGGGCGCGCCTGCCCCCCTCAGCAAGTCCACTCGCGTGCCCCATGGAGTCGCCGGCCATATCCACGGGGGAATGGCTGGAAGACAGGCAGATGTACAAGATGCATCTCCCACATGTCTACAAAGCCTTCTCGCGGATGCTCCAGCCGCTCGACTCCGTCGCGCCGGCGGTGCTGCGGGAGACTCGAGGGAGGAGATGAAGGGAGCGGGCGATGCGGATCCGCGACGACGCTCTCTCCTAGACCTAGTGCACGCGCGAATGGAGGGAAGCAGAGGAGGAAGCTGCGAGGGAGGAAGCCAAGGAGGGACCGAATCCGTTCTCTCACTCGCGCAGGTATGCTCGGATGTGCAAGGATCATGTGGATTGGGAGCTGCTGAATCTAGCCCTGCGGATCTACATCGAAGGAGATTTCTCGGAGAAGCACAGGATGCCCCACCCCTGTGAGCCGCCGATTGCGTTCGTTCGATGGGCGAAAGGAGAAGTGAATTCAGGAGATCCACGCCATGCCGCGAGATGGGAATGCTTGACTGGACTCCTTCCCACCAGCACGCCACCGGAGCCGGAGCAGGTGGATCCCCTACCTTACCTCTCCCCCAAACCCGTAGAAGATTGAAATTAGGCTTGCAATCTGCTTCAATTGAGCTGTCTGGTGGTTATTTCTGCTTCCTGAGAGACAACATCTGGCTGGAGGATGAGAAGGAACCAGGAACTCCGATGAATTTCCCCTATCACAATGGGGGGAGCGCCGGTTGGGCAGTGGTACGGCCCACCTCTGCCCCAAATGGGGGCACAATCTGGGCAGGCTCTTGTAATTTCCCAAGATCAATCTGCTGGTGGTTCTGACTCTCAGATCAGTGGGAAATCTCAAGGCAAGAATTAGCAAAAGAAGGGATAGGACATCCAGAAAACTGCTCCTGCCCCTGCTTCGGGCCTTATGCATACTCTGAGGTGATCTGCTACAACTGTGGGGAAACAGGGCATCATTTGGATAAATGTGTCAAGCCCAAGAGTTGTTTTATCTGCAAAATGGTTACCCATAAAGTTGAGAATTTCCCTGTCAGAAGGAAAACCCACAGTTCTGCAAGATATGTTGGAAGTGCTGCTTCAGGATTATGTCCACCATTGACAGAATTTTCTGTGACATAGAATTAGATAGTTTTTCCCCTTTCTAGTTGTAGAGCTCTGCCTAGATGTGGTAGTGACCACACTCCTTTGCTCTGGGACTCTGGTCTTAACCAAACTCCAAAGAGCAATAGTTTTAAATTTGAAAAGTGGTGGTTGCTTAGAGAAGATTTTACTGAGCTAGTCAGGAAAATCTGGAATGAGCCTACTGGGAGCAGCTGCCCCCTAGAAAATTGGCAGATCAAAATCAGGAGATTTAAAATAACTATCAAAGGGTGGAACTCCAATGAGGAAGCTAATCTTAGAAGATACAAAAGGCTTCTCCTCCTTGATTTTGATTCTCTAGATGTTAAGGCAGAAACCATTGACCTCTCTGAGGCTGAGACTAATAGATTAAACTTTGTCCATGGAGAGCTCAAGAAAATTTGGCTTCAAGAAGAAATTAAAGCCAAACAAAGGTCTAGAGATAGGAACATTAAGGAGGGTGATAGAAATACTGCTTACTTCCATGCAGTAGCTAACTAGAGGAGGAGGAAAACCCTCATTCACTCCCTTGATGGACCTAATGGCCCTGTTACTGAGGTAGATGAGATGCTAAAAGTGGCTAGTGACTTCTACAAAGACCTGTTTAAGAAAGAAAACCCTTCTGGGTTCTCTCTACAAAACAATTTTTTCTCTGCTTCTGAAAAAGTCTCTCCTACTGAAAATGAGCTACCAGAAGCCCCTTTTCCAGAGACAGAGATGAAGGAAGCCATTTTAGCTCTTATCCTGATGGGGCTCCTGGTCCTGATGGGATTCCCTTCTTGTTTTACAAGCATTTTTGGGACTTGGTGAAAAATGATCTCTTAGATATTTTCCAAGCCTTTCATAGAGGAGAGTTGGATCCAGCAACTTACTCATGGGGGGTCTGTTGGGGTCAAGTTAAATAACTGTGAAAGTGATTTTTTCCTTGCTGGTAAAGGCCTTAGGCACGGTGACCCCATCTCCCCGCTTTTGTTTAATTTAGTAGTGGACGTTCTTACTAAAATGCTGAGCAAAGCTGTTGATCATAGTCTGATTGTAGGGCTTTGTCCTGAGGTCTGCCCTTGTGGCATCATCTGCCTTCAATATGCAGATGATACCATCCTTTTCTTAGACAATGACTCCACACATGCTAGCAATTTTAAAACTGTTCTAACCTGGTTTGAACAAGTCTCAAGCATGAGAATCAACTACTCTAAAAGTGAACTCATCCCAGTCAACATGGATGATTAGGAGTTAGCTGACTTCCTCTCTATTCTAGTCTGTAATAAAGGTAACTTCCCCATTAAGTACCTAGGTATCCCTCTCCACTATGATAAACTAAGAGAGGATATCCAACCCCTTCTGGATAAAATCATTAAAAGGATTGCTGGGTGGAGGGGCAAACTTCTCTCTTACAGAGGTAGATTGATCCTCATACAAGCTTGTTTGCCTAGCATTCCAGTGTATCTCCTCTCCTTCTTCAAGTTCCCTAAATGGGCAGTGAACCTCATCAATTCTCAGATGTCTCATTGCTTGTGGAATGATTTTGAGGGAAATAGGAAGCTACACCTTGCTAATTGGGCCCTAGTCTCTATGAAAAAAGATTTTTGAGGCCTAGGCATACCTAACCTCCAAGAAATTAACATCTGTCTTCTAGGGTCTTGGATTAAAAGATTCTATGAGGAAGACCTGAAACCCTGGAAGCTTATTATTGCCCATAAATACCTAGGAAATAAACCTAATATTTTTGTCCCTTCCTCCAACCCTAAGACCTCTAGATTCTGGAAAGGATTAAAATCTACTATGCATGTTGTGAAATTTGGCTACAGATGGAACATATGGGATGGGAGCAGAACCAGGTTCCGGGAAGATACTTGGTTTGGCACATCCCCCCTAGCAGTCCAATTTTGGCCTATTTACTCTGTCCGCAATGAGCTTAACAAAAGTGTCAATGAAGTTTGGGATGGTCAATGCCTAAAACTCTCTTTTAGAAGGAACTTTAGTGATAGTCTCATGGAACAATGGTTCCAGTTGGAGGAAATTGCCAAAATTATTACCTTTACTGCCGAGCCGAATGCCCTGATTTGGCAGCTGGACAATAGGGGGAAGTATTCCTCCAGCTCCCTCTATCATGTTATCAACTTTAGAGGGGTTCAACCCGTGTTTATCCCTGCTGTCTAGAAATTGAGAGTTCCCCCTGAAATTCATTTATTTCTCTGGCTTCTCTCCAAAAACAAATTGATGACTAGGGATAACCTTAGGAAGAGACACATCATCAAACCCCTTGATTGTGTTTACTGCTTGGAACAAGAGTCTTGTTCTCACCTATTTTTGAATGTATAGTTGCTAAACATCTCTGGGCCCACATTGAGGAATATTTCTCTAGTTAGATTGGCTCATACTTCGAATCTGTCGCCAGATTCTGGATTGCTACCAAAAAGTGCTTAGTTTTAAACACTGTTAGCTCAGCTGTCCTTTGGTGCCTCTGGAAATATAGGAATGCTATGATTTTCAGTAACACCTCCTGGATTTCCATTCCGCAGGTCTTGAGGTTGATCAGGAACATGGTGCAGAACTGGGTGATTCTCTCCTCCGGATCGGACAAGGACAAGTTGATGAGCTTCATGGAAACCCTAACAAGATCCCTCCAGAAACCGTTGGCGATCACTTGTGGCTGAACGAGGCTCGACCTGCTCTGGGGCTGGACCCGTGGGCTCGTCTCAAGATCTCTGATGAAGATGATGGGCACCTCGTGCCGAAAAATAGGGACATCCACCATGCTACGCCTTCCAGCCCGGTGTCTCCGCTTGCTTACTGGTCGCCGCAGGCTGACACGGCCCCTCGGCTAAAGACCATGAAGGCTTCGCTGGACCCGCCTTGTGTCATTTGAGTGCTCTATCCGCTATGCCTTTGGCACCGCTCGGGTGATTTGTGTTATTCAGAGAACTTGTTCATCCACCCCCTAGTTTGTAGCTTTTCTACCTTTGCTTTCGAACTGCTCTTTGAGCTGCTGTATCAGAATATGTTGTGGTTTCGTTCTCAGCAATGGAACCGGGGAGATGCTCCCTGTTTTTCTAAAAAAATATTTTATATGTTATTATATAAAGCTTGGTAAGACTGTAAATTTAAGGACAAATGTAATAATATCACTTATTATTTAAATATATTTATAACAAAATGCTCAGCCCCTTTTTATTTTTTGATAACATTTTTTTGACTGGTGACTGTAGGGAAAACCCCCACAACATTAAGAATTTATTAATAAAGCATATGAAAGTAGATGGATTACAAGAGGTAATCTATATAGAAATAGAAAAAAGACTACAGTAAAAGACTAGATAAAAGAACCTCAAGGAGGCAAGAAAGAAATCCATCTAAGCAGATCCTCCTTATATCTTTGCTTGACTCTATGATGCATGAGTGAAATATCATGGATGAAGGCACTTCTCCATCTAGTAAAGCTTTGTCTCTCATGTCTGAAAAGTCTAGCATTTCTCATTATCCAAATATTCCAGCAAGCAACAAAGACAACCTCAGTAAAGAAAGGTTTAGCAAAATCTTGCTTAGCTTGCATGACAATTGTGGACATATCCTCTCCAGGTGGCCATGATATTTGAAGGTAATTCCATATTCTCACACTGAAATTACATTCAAAGAATAAGTGGTTTCTGGTCTCACGTGTCCCCAAGGGACACAGAACACAATTTACCCCGTCCTCCAAATGCCAGTGCCTTCTTTCAACCATATATTTGGTGTTTAATCTATCCATGATTAACATCCAAGCAAACACCTTGATTTTCATTGTGCAGGAAGATCTCCAAATCCATAAAAGGAGAGGATTGAAAGACATGTGAGAATGCAAGAAGGAGTAGAATAGCTTGGGCTTAAAAGGATGGCTAGATCCCTGCCAGAACCAGATGTCATTTGCTTCCAATTCCCTATTACAATTGGCCATCATGTTTTGCACAGTCAAATACTCCTGGTAAGCCTGTGCAGATAGAGGTAAGTGGAACAACTCTGTAAAATTCTGTGATTGGAAAGCCTCCGAGATAGTAATCCAGGGATCTTTCACATATGAAAAGAGCCTTGGAAATCTGATTTGCATGGTGATCACTGTTTCATCTATCTTCCACTTATTAGACCAAAACAAAGCTGAAGTCACAAAGTTGATCTGAACCCAAGTTGTGCTCCTGAAATGATCCAGCAATTTACATATATCCTTCCACCAAAAGGAACCACAACTATCAGTCCCCTGTGGTACAGAAGAGTGGTAATATGTATCCCATATAAGTGAAACCCATGGCAATTCCAACCTATTTAAGAATTTATGCAAATGTTTCAGCAAGAGAGCCATGTTCTGCACACCCAGATTTAGGATGCCCGGCTCTCCTTTGTTTTTGGGCCTACAAATGAGGTTCCATGCTGCCAAGGATGGTGAGGGCTCATCTCTGTGTTTTCTCCACAAGTATTGCCTTTGTATTCTCTCCAATTGCTTTAAAATCCCTGCAGGAACAAGGAGGCTGCCAAGATAGAATATGGGCATGGAAGACAGAGCAGAATTTAAGAACTGTAGCCTTTCCCCCTGATTTAAGAAAGAAGAACTAGCTGACATTCTTCTCTCCATGCAATCCACAAGGGGCATGAAATCCACCATTTTGGGTCTGGTAGTACCAACAGGTAGTCCAAGGTATGTGAAGGGCATTTTGCCAACCTGGCAACCAAAGGAAGCAGCCAAACTTGTGGTAGTGTTCTCCTCAACATTGATGGGAACCATGGAAGATTTGTGATACTTCACCACTAGTCCTGTAGAGGTGGAGAACACATGAAGCATGTCCTTGAGAGCCAAAATTTGAGCTTTGTTTGCTGGTAAAATGATTAGGGTATCATCAGCATACTGAACTATAGGATAGTCTTGGTCATGGCATGGGATTGGCAGCTTTAAGATTCCCCTTTTGAACATATCATTTACTACTGATTGCAAGAGGTCAGCAGCAATTACCAAAAGCAGGGGTGAAAGATAGTCACCTTGCCTAACTCCCTTTTTACAAAGAAATTGTCTACCAGGTACTCCATTTAAAAGGACCGAGGAAGTTCCAGTTGACAGCAGTTGCTTAACCCAAGAAATCCATTTTTGATTAAATCCCTTGTGCTTGAGAATTAGCAGAATAGCTTCATGCTCAATGGAATCAAAGGCTTTCTCAAAATCCAATTTAAGAATAACAATAGGTCTCTTTGACTGATGGCATTGGTGCAGATATTCAAGTGTCCATCCAATATAGTCCTGAATTGTCCTGCTTTTAATGAAACCATATTGATTCTTATGTATACATTCCATAATGATCCTCTGAAACCTGTTAGCAGCCATTTTGGATAGGAATTTGAGGCCCATCCCAGTCAAACAAATTGGCCTATAATCTCCAACACCTTTAGGGGCCAATTTTTTGGGGATGAGTGTAATGTAAGCACCATATATATTCTCGAAGTTTGCAGTGCCATTATGGAAAGCTTCAGCCAACTCATAAAAATCCTGACAAATAATGTGCCAACATTTCTTGAAGAGTAACCCATTAAAACCATCTGGGCCAGGGCCCTTATCAATGGGCATATGCTTGACAGTGTCATCCATCTCCTCTTTTGTAAATGGTTCAGTTAGGAAATCTAGCCCATCTATTGGCTTGAGCAAAGCATTCAGGTCAAAACCCATTACTATACCAGAAAAAACTCCCATTATATTTTTGAAATAATTCCATATGATGCCCTCCATCTGAGCATGACTAGAGACCACAGTCACATCAATATCTGTCAGAGAAGCAATGGAATTTCTTCTATGCCTCTCAGGGGCCATAGCATGGAAAAATTTGGTATTCTCCCCACCAAGTTTAATATACCTGATTGTACACCTCTTCTTCCAGTATACAAACTAGAGATGTAAGAGTTTTTCCACATGCAGTTTCACCACCTTCCTGAAGTTAAATTCAGGTCTATAAAAGAGGTCTAACCTCCTCAAGGCCATCTAGACACAGAATGACCTCACTACATTTTGAGATCAGCACTTTTAGCTTAGAGATACTCATCTGCCATCTCTTAAGGGCCCCTCTCAGGGTTTTAAACTTGTCTGCAATTCTAGCAGTGATATGAGATTTGTGGGATGGTGCCGGGGTTGCTGATCCACGGACACCTATGGGACCGGCGGACCGGGTCCCTTTCGATTTGGCGGGGGGTGGAGGTCGCGCAAAGAGCAGATCGAGGTGAAGCACGCGAGCGATTTACCCAGGTTCGGGCCGCACGGATGCGTAAAACCCTACTCCTGCTTTTGTGGATTGTATTGATTTCTAGCTCGGGAGCGCGGAGTGCTACAGTACTCTCCAGCTGCTAGCGAGACCGAGCGTGTGTGTATCGAATGGCTGTCCTCTTTTTTCCCCCCGTCGCACTCGGGCCTCCTTTTATATGCTCAAGGGGTTACCGACATAGAGCAACGGAGGTCAAGGGCAAAAATGGAAAGGTGCTGTAGTAGGGGCAGCTAGGTGCCGTGGCAGGCACAGCTACCTGCTACAGTGTTATCATACCTAACCCTGACGGCAGGGGACAAGGGAATTAAATGCCCGTCTGTGTCGCCTAAACAGTACCGAGAGGGACCGCTAGGGACGCCACCGTTTGCCACGATGGTTATCTTGTCAGCGCCTGCTTGCCACCTCGCACCCCTAGCTGCACTGCCTCCCGCCACGTGTGCTCGGGAGAGCGACACATGGGCGGGTGTGCCGGAGCGCGGGCTCGGAGAGGCGGTTCGCCGCGGCAAGCGCCTTGCCGCGGTCGTTGTCTTGTCGCGCCCGGGAGCTTGTCGCTCACCGGGTCTCGCCGGGGCGCGTAGCGCGCCGCGGCAAGTTTTCTTGGTATGCCTTGGTTGGCCTTCCCGGCAAGTTCCTCTTGCCGGGGTCTTGTGATGCTTTTGATAGCCTTCCCGGCAAGCTCCTCTTGCCGGGGTCTTGGTTTGAGTACTTTGTTCTTGAATGGTCTTCAAAGTAGCCACGGAGGGTCTTGGCGGTCACCCGGCAAGCCTTGCCGCGGGGTGCTGCGACTGCCCGTGCACAAGTTCGGGGTACTAGGGTACCCCTGCTCTAGTACACCGACAGGAGCCCCCGGGCCTGGGCCAGACACGGTGCCGGGCGCTGTTGGGCCAGGCCCAAAACAGTGCACGGGCACACGCGGCCTAGGTCACGCCGCATATCTCTCCGCTTCCACCGCGCACGTCCCGAACGGCATGCGTCAAACGCGGCGTCGTGGGTGACGCGGGCGGCGCGTGCGGGGCTAAGCCCCGCGAGCATGCGTCAGGCCATGATGAAGGGGACGGTTCACGCCCTCCTCCTTAAACGGAGGTAGGCGTGGGGGCGTGGCGCATTTACTGGACGGGGCCGGTGCGCGGCTTTTTGAGGCCGCCTCATCCGTCGCCTTGGTTCTGCATCCCCGCCACGCGTCTCCCATGCGCTTGGGGTCGCGGACGGTGGAGGCGGGAAACTGGGCCGTTGCGAGCAGAGGCAGCGGGTCGGCCCCGACTCCCTGCTCTTCCCGCGCCTTGATTCGCTGAGCGGGGCGGCCGAGCCCCCACCTCGCTCCCTTATAAAGAGCGGGAGGGTAGCACGGAAGCCCGCACTCTCTCATCCCCTCCTCCTTTCAGCTTCTGCTCCCCTTTCTCTCATTTGCCATGGAGAAAGGGAACCCTGGCCCTTCATCGGTGGCGGCGAGGGTCGCCGCCAGGCAGCGCACCCCTCTCTCTCCCGCGCCCGTTGTGGCAGGGCCAGCCACAAGGGGAAGAGGAAGGGGGCGAGGTCGTGGACGAGGCCGAGGATGAGGTCGAGGCGCTCTGGGAAGAGGCGGACGGGGCGGCGCGCCAGCTTCGCCTCCGTCGGCGGCTCCTCTCCCTACGACGGTCCATATAGGGGACGACCCTTGCGAGTTCTTCGTCAGGCTGCGCCGGGCGCCTCATCGTCGCCTCCGGCTTCCAGCTCCGTTTGCGAGCCCAATGGAGTTGGATCCGCCCGAGACGCTGAGACTGCACATGAGGGGCTGTGGGATCAGCGGCACGCGAGTCCGCATTGTGTTCCCAGCCCCCAATGTGATGTATCTTGATCGAGGGTGGAAGACGTTCGCCCGTATCCACAGCCTGATGGAGGGGTTCACCCTCCATTTTAAGTTAATGGAGGGCGATCTCCTCTCCGTCAAGGTCTTCGGGTGCTTCGGCACTCGGGCGAAGTGCTGCGTGGACAGCTCCTCCGATAGTGAAGGCTCCCCCTCGAGCGAGAGTGACAAGGAGGAGAGCGACATCGATGATGAGGGTAACGGGCGGCGGGATGGCGGGTCCGACTAGGTGTCGGGCGCCATTCCACGCGGCACCGGCGACCCCATCATCCGCGTCGCCGGCTCCTTGAACTCCCCGGGGTCGTCTCCTTGGGCGGCTGGCATAGGGAGGCTGCGGAAGGGGAAGAGGGCTGGCGACAAGGCCGTCAGGTCGGAGTACGAGGGCATGGCGCCCTCGACAGCGTGCTGACATCCTGCCGCCCCGTCTTCGAGCCCCGCTTCCGGCGTCGCCATCACCGTCAAGCCCTCGGTCGGCCCCCGGATGTTCTCTTGGTGCCTTCTGGCACCTGTAGCTCGCCTAGGCGCCCCTTTTCCCCTTTTCGCCTCCTTGACCTACCTCCTGAAGAGAGGGACAGGAAAGGGATTACGGGCACCTTATCTTTTTAATTTGTAAGCCTTCGGGCCTTAGCTGTACCTAAAACTTGTAATCCTCTCTTTCATGTTTTTCATCCTCTTTGGACTGTACCTGAGTGGGATGTTTTTTAATGAAAAGGGGATGCTTACCGGGTTATTTGTCTCGCGGGTTGAACCCACGCCAAGGAGCAAGTCCTTAGTATCCCTCGGACAGACATTTCATCTCCCGGCAACTAGCCCTGCCGCCTTCCCACGTCGCTCGACCTTTCTCACGCCTTTGACGGAGGCGGGAACGAGGTGGGTGCGGCCTCCTCGTTTCATCCCTTTGCTGTCACGACTACGACCCAACTTGGCCCCGGGAACGCGCTCCAGGGCCTAGAGTTGAGGGAGCACGGCAGTTTCCGGGAAGAAACGCGGTTTCGCATTCCCCAGTCCATAAGAGGGTGCATGATGAGGGATGAAAGACTTATCTGATGTCGCAGCCCCCGGCAACTCTGGCTTGCCGTGGACGAATCTTGGCACTCGCAGCCCCCAGCAACACTGGCTTGTCGGGGCCCAGGTGCCGGCGCGCCCTTCTTCTCCTTTTCGTCCTCAAGCGGTCTGGCCAGGATATGCGAGCCCTGCGAACGAAAGAAGAGCAAAGGGACGGACACTCGACCTCTAAGTTAGGGGTTAGCCGCTGTTAGGCACTATCAACCCTAACCAAGGACGAGACTCGACCTAGCATGCATGCTATAACCCCGGGGTGGCAGCGCTTCATTCTCTTGTGCTCAGGGTCTGCGCCTGGCTTTGTACAAAGGATTACATGCAACAGCGGCAAGACTTGTACAAAAGGGTGGTTGCCGGACAGGGTCCGACAACCGCGCCTTACGGGTAAAACTTACGAAGATGCTCAATGTTCCAGGAGTTGCTCACTGGTGCGCCATCTTCGGTCTCAAGGCGGACAACGCCAGGCCTTGTGACTCGTTTCACCCGGTAAGGGCCTTCCCACTTCGGCGTCAACTTGTTGGAATTCTTGGCCGACTGAACGCGCCGAAGAACAAGGTCGCCTTCCTCGAGACTTCTGGCATTAACTTTGCGGCTATGGTAGCGGCGCAAAGCTTCCTGGTAGCGAGCAGCTCGCACAGCAGCCTGAAGACGATCTTCCTCAAGGAGCAGCGCGTCATCTTGCCGCAGCCGCTCTTGCTCAAGCTCATCGTAAGCGAGCACTCGAGGTGACCCGTATACGAGTTCCGTGGGGATAACTGCTTCCGCTCCATTGACTAGAGCGAAAGGTGTCTGGCCAGTGGCTCGATTTGGTGTCGTCCTGATCGACCAAAGAACCACCGGCAGCTCCTCGATCCAGTTTCTTCCGCACTTGTGCAGCCTGTCAAAAGTTCTGGTCTTGAGCCCGCGCAGCACTTCGGCATTTGCCCTCTCCGCTTGACCGTTGCTTCTCGGGTGAGCAACGGAAGCGAAGCAGACCTTGGCGCTGAGATCTTGGATGTACTGCAGGAAGGCGCGGCTCGTGAATTGTGTACCGTTGTCGGTGATTATCCTGTTAGGGATCCCGAAGCGGCAAACAATCGACCTGAAGAACTTGACTGCTGACTGTGCTAGCACCTGGCCACTTTGTGAACTTGTCGATTGCAACGTACAAGTACTCAAAGCCCCCGACAGCTCGGGGAAAGGGGCCGAGGATGTCGAGCCCCCAGACCGAAAATGGCCAGGATAAAGGGATCGTCTGGAGAGCTTGAGCTGGCTGGTGTATCTGCTTGGAATGGAACTGGCACGCTTCACACTTGGTTACTTGTGCAGTTGCATCCTGGAGGGCTGTCGGCCAGAAGAAACCTTGCCGGAATGCTTTGCCGACAAGTGCTCTTGCGCCAATGTGGTGACCACATATGCCTCCGTGTATCTCTGCCAACAGCTCTTGTCCGTCTTCCCGGGGAATACACTTCAATTTCACACCGTTGAGTCTTTTTCTGTACAGTGTCTTGTCGACGAACTGGTACATACTTGACTGCCGGGCTACTCTTTCCGCTTCTTCTTGCTCTTCGGGAAGTTCTCCTGTCTGAAGGAAACGGACAATCTGCTGCGCCCATGTTGGAGCTTGTGGCTCGACAACAAGGACTAAAGGCAACTCTGCTGCTGCGGGAACATCCGCTTCTACGGCGACAAGCTGTGTCTCTGCCGGAGCTTGATGTTCCCCGACAAGCTTGCCGGAGCAAAACTTATCGGGAGCTTCTGCTTCAATGGAACAAACCCTGGGGCTTGCCGGAGCAGACTGCTCCTCAGCGCCTTCGGCGTTGATCTTGGGGACCTTCTTGGCGGCGGCTTTGGGAAGCTCTGCCGGCAGGTAGTCACCAGGAATCAACTTCCTTTTCTTGCTCTGTCCAGTTGATGGTGTTACGGACGGTTGAGTCAGCTTGAGCACAAAGGTCCCTGGTTCCACAGGTAGCTTAAGTGCGGCGTACTTTGACAGGCCATCGGCAATGGCATTCTGAGCTCTTGGAACGTGCTCCATTTGTAGGTTGTCAAAGCGCTCTTCTAGCTTCCTCACTTCGTCAACGTAAGCTTCCATCAATGGACTCTGATAATTCTTGTTTACTTGGCGGACGACAAGCTGTGAGTCACCCCTGACAATGAGCTTCTTGATCCCAAGGTCCGCCGCGATCCGGAGACCGGCAAGCAAGCCTTCATACTCTGCAGTATTATTTGTTGCTTGCTCCTTGGGAAAGTGCATCTGGACTACGTACTTGAGGTGCTCTCCGGCGGGTGCGACAAGCAGCACACCAGCGCCGGCGCCTTGCAGCGAAAAGGCACCATCAAAGTACATCAGCCACTCTTTGCTTGCTTCTTTGTCGGGGATGCTCGTTTCTGGAATTTCTTCATCTGGTGTTGGCGTCCATTCTGCTATAAAATCTGCCAATGCTCTGCTCTGGATAGTTGAAGTGCTTTCAAACTTGAGGCCAAAGCTTGACAGTTCCAGTGCCCACTCAACAATCCTGCCTGTCGCTTCTGGATTCTGCGGTATCCTCTTCAGCGGAAAGCGAGTGACAACTGTGATCTCATGTGCTTGGAAGTAATGGCGCAGCTTTCTCGAGGCCATGAGAAGGCCGAAAAGCAGTTTCTGCACACCAGAGTACCTTGACCTAGCCCCCTGCAGAAGGGAACTGACAAAGTAAACTGGGCGCTGCACCATCTTCTTGCGTATCTCGTCGGGTATCTGCGCAGATCCATCTTTTTCGGGACCAGAGCTTGTCGGGGAAGCCCCCCGCTTGTCGCTGGATGCGCTTGCCGCGGTTGCTGGCTCATCATCTGCCTCCCTCTCTGCTACTAACGCGGCACTAACCACTTGATTGGTTGCCGCTAAGTACAGCAACAACTTCTCTTGTGGCTTAGGTGCGACAAGTATTGGAGGGGAGGACAGGTATCTCTTCAGGTCTCGCAGCGCAGCCTCCGCTTCCGGGGTCCATTTCATTGGACCTGCCTTTTTCAATAATTTGAAAAACGGCAAGGCGCGCTCAGCAGACCGAGAGATGAACCTACTGAGAGCAGCCACGCAACCGGCAAGTTTCTGTACATCCTTGACGTGCTTTGGTGCTTCAATTTGCTCAATGGCCCTGATCTTGTCGGGGTTGGCTTCAATTCCCCGCTGAGACACGAAGAACCCGAGAAGCTTGCCGGAGGGAACTCCAAACACACACTTCTCCGGGTTGAGCTTGAGGCTGATCTTGCGCAGGTTTGCAAGGGTCTCGTCTAAATCTCGAGTCAGGGTTGCTCTGTCCTTGCTCTTGACCACTATATCATCCATGTAGGCTTCCACATTTCTGTGTATCTGCGGCTCAAGAGCAATATGGACTACTCTTGCAAATGTCGAACCAGCATTTTTTAATCTGAAAGGCATCCGTACGAAACAGTACGTGCCACATGGAGTAATAAATGCGGTCTTCTCCTCATCCTCTTCTGCCATGAAGATCTGATGATATCCTGAGTATGCGTCAAGAAATGAAAGCAAATCACATCCGGCTGTGGAGTCAACAATCTGGTCAATGCGCGGCAAAGGAAATGGGTCTTTGGGACAAGCTTTGTTAACATCGGTAAAATCGATGCAAAGCCTCCATTTCCCGTTTGCCTTGCGCACGACTACAGGATTGGCCAACCACGTGGGATGGAGCACTCCCCTGACGAGGCCTGCTGCTTCCAGTTTCTTGATCTCTTCTGCAATGAATTCTTGGCGCTCCACTGCTTGCCTCCTGACTTTCTGCTTGACGGGCCGCGCATGAGGACAAATGGCAAGGTGGTGCTCAATCACTTTCCTGGGAACACCGGGGATGTCAGACGGCTGCCATGCAAACATGTCGACATTCGCCCGTAGGAAAGCAACGAGCGCGCTTTCCTATTTAGGGTCAAGCGTGGCACTGATGGTGAAGGTACCACCAGTGCCGTCCTCCTTGGCGGATACCTTCTTCGTCTCTGGCGGAGCTGCCATCGTCTTCTTGCACTTGCCGGTGGAGCTCGATGGTGCGTCCTCGACGGCAGCGCGGCACTCCGAAGAGGTGCGCTTGCCGGAGTGGGCACCAGAACTTTCGCCGGACTTGGCCTTGCCGGCGGAGCTCGATGGTGCGTCCTCGACGGCAGCGCAGCACTCCGAAGAGGTGCGCCTGCCGGAGTGGGCACCAGAACTCTTGCCGGACTTGGTCTTGCCGGCGGAGCTCGATGGTGCGTCCTCGACGGCAGCGCAGCACTCCGAAGAGGTGCGCCTGCCGGAGTGGGCACCAGAACTCCTGCCGGACTTGGTCTTCTTCCCCCCGGGAGCTTCAGCGGCAAGTGGATTGCAATCTGCCGTGGCTGCCGCTTCCCGGTAGATCTTGTCGGCACAGATAAGAGCATCCTTCTTGTCGCCAGGGACAGAAATGACGCTTATCGGGCCTGGCATCTTCAGCATGTTATATGCGTAGTGAGAGGCCGCCATGAACTTGGCGAGTGCTGGACGGCCAAGTATCCCATTGTAAGGCAATGGGATATCGGCAACGTCAAATGTGACCTTCTCAGTCCTGAAGTTTAGCTCGCTGCCAAATGTTACCGGCAGCGTGACCTTCCCCTTCGGCTTGCTCCTTCCCGGGTTGATTCCCTGGAATGTGCCGGTCTCTTCGAGCTCGCTGTCGGGGATTTGGAGTTTCTGGAGTACAGCGGAGGAGATCAGGTTTAAGCCGGCCCCGCCGTCAACTAGCATCTTGGTGACTTTGAGGTTGCGGATAGTTGGTGATACCAACATCGGCAAACACCCGACCGCGGTTGTGCGATTAGGGTGATCCTCAATGTCGAAGATGATAGGCGTGCTGGACCACTTCAGAAGCTTGCGTGATTCGATAGGTGGTTCCGCTGCATTAACTTCCCGCACCCACTGTTTGAGTCGGCGGTGTGAGGTATGCAGAGAAGCACCACCGTCAACGCACAAGACCTCTGTGGCTTTTTGAAACTCCTGCTCACTGTTCTCGACATCATCCATGTCTTCGTCGCTGCCGTCGTCGTCTTCATCCTTGTCGCGACCGTGGGGAGGTCTGTCTCCTTGCCGCTGCTTGGCCTTGCCGCGGCGTCCTCCCTGGCCGGTGCGCTTCTTGCCAGATTCTGCAGCGCCACCTTGGGCTCTCTCCTTGTCGCGCCGCTCGTACTCAGCCCTCTATTGCTGGACAAGCTGCTCGACTTTCTTGCAGCTCTGGAGGTCATGGCCCTTGGTGTGGTGAATCTTGCAGTATTGCTTGTCGGAGCCGTCCTGCTTGTCGGCGGCGGCCACGGCCTGGCAGTTGGTGCATGCGGCAACCTCCTTGCCGGAGCTACCAACCTTGGCTTGCTTGGCGCCGCCGTCGCTGCCGGACTGCTCGACGACCAGCACCTCTTTGTTCTGCTTCTTCCTGTTCCGCCGCCGGTTCTTCTTTGCCGGGGCGGCATCCTCGCTGTCAGATCCCCCTGCTCCAGTGCTTTCTCCAGGGAGTCTCCTCCCTTCCTCAGCGCGTGCACACCTGTCGGCCAGGGCATATAGCTCACTGACGTCTCTGATCCTGCACATTGCCATCTCCTCCCTCATCCTACGGTTACGCACGTTCTGATGGAACGCGCTGATGACCGCGGCGGGGTGGACGTCTGGGATGTTGTACTGCACACGGCTGAACCTCTGAATGCACTTGCGCAGGGGCTCTCCTTCCTTATGGACGAGCAGATGAAGATCACTCTCTTGGCCATGAGGTTTGTGGCCGCCCGTGAAGGCGCCGACAAACTGATGGCATAGATCAGCCCAGGAGGATATGGAGTTGTCCGGCAAGTGCATGAGCCAGGATCCGACGTTGGGCTTGAGCACCAACGGGAAGTAGTTGGCAAGGATCTTATCGTCCCGCCCCCCAGCAGCCTGCACCGCGATGGTGTAGATGCTGAGGAACTCCGACGGATGCGACTTGCCGTCGTACTTCTCTGGTACATCTGGTTTGAAATTCTTCGTACTGGGCCACTGGACTTGCCGCAGCTCACGAGTGAACGCAGGGCAACCTACCGTGTATGGCAAGTCGCCTGGTTCCTCTGGCGCATGCATGTCTACAGAGGGCCCAGCGCGCTGGTCTGACTGACGCCGCGCTTCTCTCCGACGCTCGATGCGAGTACGAGCGTCTTCCCGCTGTCGTTCTTGAAGAACTTGGCGTTGATCGCGACGAGCTCGCGGATCTGACGACGCGGTGGAGTCGCTGTCGAGGTGGATCCGGCGAGTCGGCGATCTGGGCCTTCGGGGTGGGGAGTGCACAGTAGTTGCATCCCCACCCGTCTTGTCACCACCGGTCCGTGCCTGGCTGACTCGCTGCGGCTGCGACGTGCCCGGCTGCCGAGGAGTGTCGCCGTTGGCGAAGCCGATGAGACTTTGGATAGTGGCCCTCCAGTCGTCGATCTTGTCCGCCGCTGGAGGGTAGTCTAGGAGCAGCTGAGCTCGCGCCAGAGCTTCTGCTGCGGTGGCGGGCGGCGGTAGCGAACGGTGCGAGGAGCGAGATATGCTCGGACTTCTAACCACGTTAGAAGGAGCAGTATCCCGTCCAAGCGACCGTGTGTCGCTCGCGCCGGCTTGTTGACGTGCATGGTGGTCTTGAGCGCTCCGAGATCCACCGGCTCGATCTTGATCTAGCCGCATGGTACCGCGAGTACCATGACGCTGCCGGTCCCGCGCCTCCTGAGATGGGCGCGGAGCATGCACGGACGCCGAGGTCTTGGAGTGCGCCCGGTCGTTGTGGGAGCCGGCTACGCCGCCGATAGGCAGCGCGGCCTTGTCCTAGGACCTGGCAGCACCGCGAGCTCCCTCGTCGACGCCCGTTCTTCCGCCGGCGCCTACCCCACCGACTATTTGCTCCGTCGGTGGCTGGCTCGGCGCGGACGGAGCAGCTGCCTCCGAAACTTTCTTCTTCGGCGGCATGTTGATGAAGATGATGAAGATCTAGGCCGCGAGAACGCGGGATCTGGCTCACACAACTTCGACGCCCCTACCTGGCGCGCCAGAGATGCCGGGGTTGCTGATCCACGGACACCTATGGGACCGGCGGACCGGGTCCCTTTCGGTTCGGCGGGGGGCGGAGGTCGCGCAAAGAGCAGATCGAGGCGAAGCACACGAGCGATTTACCCAAGTTCGGGCCGCACGGATGCGTAAAACCCTACTCCTGCTTTTGTGGATTGTATTGATTTCTAGCTCGGGAGCGCGGAGTGCTACAGTACTCTCCAGCTGCTAGCGAGACCGAGCGTGTGTGTATCGAATGGCTGTCCTCTTTTTCCCCCCTTCGCACTCGGGCCTCCTTTTATATGCTCAAGGGGTTACCGACATAGAGCAACGGAGGTCAAGGGCAAAAATGGAAAGGTGCTGTAGTAGGGGCAGCTAGGTGCCGTGGCAGGCACAGCTACCTGCTACAGTGTTATCATACCTAACCCTGACGGCAGGGGACAAGGGCATTAAATGCCCGTCTGTGTCGCCTAAACAGTACCGAGAGGGACCGCTAGGGACGCCACCGTTTGCCACGATGGTTATCTTGTCAGCGCCTGCTTGCCACCTTGCACCCCTAGCTGCACTGCCTCCCGCCACGTGTGCTCGGGAGAGCGACACGTGGGCGGGTGTGCCGGAGCGCGGGCTCGGAGAGGCGGTTCGCCGCGGCAAGCGCCTTGCCGCGGTCGTCGTCTTGTCGCGCCCGGGAGCTTGTCGCTCACCGGGTCTCGCCGGGGCGCGTAGCGCGCCGCGGCAAGTTTTCTTGGTATGCCTTGGTTGGCCTTCCCGGCAAGTTCCTCTTACCGGGGTCTTGTGATGCTTTTGATAGCCTTCCCGGCAAGCTCCTCTTGCCGGGGTCTTGGTTTGAGTACTTTGTTCTTGAATGGTCTTCAAAGTAGCCACGGAGGGTCTTGGCGGTCACCCGGCAAGCCTTGCCGCGGGGTGCTGCGACTGCCCGTGCACAAGTTCGGGGTACTAGGGTACCCCTGCTCTAGTACACCGACAGATGGCTTCTGCCAAGCATGATGTACACATTCGATAAACCCCTCAAGCTCAACCCAGTAATTCTCAAACCTAAATATAGAAGATTTAGGAATAGAAGTCTTAATTGTGACCACACATGGGACATGATCAGATGCAGTTCTAGCCAGGGGTAACACTTCAGTCATGGGATATGAAGAGATCCAGTCAGCAGAAGTAAAAAACCAATCTAACTGCTCTAGCAAGGGATTATCCTGCATATTAGACCATGTATAAGATCTCCCCTTAAGAGGTAGTTCAAGCAGCCCAAGGTGTGCAATTATTTCATTAAAAATGAATATATTATTCAGATCACCACCAGGTAAATTCCTATTCTCTAGAGATCTCATGAAGTTAAAATCTCCCACCAAGAGCCAGTTATCACCCATTTGTATGCAGGTTATATAACCAGGTGACAAAATTGTCCCTGGCCTCCCCTTGGCATGGACCATACACAGAAACAAGAGACCAGTGCTCATTATTTTGCTTGGAGATAAACTGAATTACAACTGCAAACTGTTGAATTTCAACTATAGTGCCCCAGAATACAGAGGAATTCCACACTATCAAAATGCCCCCAGAAGCACCCTCAGAAGGGGAAAAAGCAAAGCTATCAAATCTTTTAGGGCAAAAGGATCTAATAGATCTGAAATCAAAAGAATCACATTTGGTCTCTTGGAAGCAGGCAATAACACACTGACTTTCATCCAACTTTTGCCTGACAGCTCTTTGCCTAGCTTTAGAATTTAGACCCCTAACATTCCAGCATAAAACACTCCAGTTCTTACAGGAATTACTCATTTAAACCAAAAAGAGCAGATAGAATAGTCTGATGACACCTAATGCCACCACCCTCAACAAGCACACATGTCCAGCATGATTCATTTAAATTATTACAGATAGTAGCAAAAGACAAGAACCCTGATAAACAGAACACCTGCCACCCCCAACTAGCCAGATGACAACTAAACATTTGCAGTACTGGTTGTTGGAGTAGAGGGATCAGCCATAAGCTGCTCCACAGTAATCAGATCATCAACAATGCCCAGCTCCTGGCCAATCTGCTGCAGCTTGGAAATGGGAGTAGGTGGTGGAAGATCTTCAACTGGCTCATCCTGCATGTTCTGTGACACTGTAGCTGAGAAGGGCTTGGCCTTGGGGGTTTCCTCCCACAAATGATTCTGACATGTTAGCCGTTGGATTTACATCCAACAACCGACATCCATCTTCAATCTCTCGTCTTCTTCCTCCAGCGCCGCCGGGACCACCTCCCGCCTCCTGCTGCTAGCAGCTCTGCTTAGCACGCTTCACTATGAAGTGCTACTCCACCGTTGGCCAGGCCATCCCTCCACCCCTCCACACCTCCTGTTCTTCTCCACCGACTGCCGAACCACACCGCACTAGAACCAGTTAACCCTCGTACACCTCTCTGTCTGCGACTCTACTCCCGCGTCTTCCCATCTCCGGCTTGTTGCTGTCCGGGGCCTCGCCGTCGTCCACCACCTTGGATGCACTCGGTGCGGCGTGGTCAACATGGTCAACAAATGACACCATCGGAAGTAGACTGTGCGTGGAGAGGCTGACAGCTGGGTCCACGGCCGCACACAAGGAAATGCCTCCTTATTACGCGCAAAATAATGATTCCTCCACCTTACATCTGGGACCCATCCGAAGGGCCTCTGTATTTCGTGAAATAAAGTGCCCCCCGCTGACATGTCGGACCGACCAGCTATCTTCGCACGCAAGGAAGTGCCTCCTTATTACGCACAAAAAAATGAATATTCCCCCTGCCAGCTGGAACCCAGCATAGTGGGAGGCTGACTTGTGGGCCTGCCAAGTTGACGGGGATGGAGGGCTTTGTCAACTTAGTCAATATGAACGATTCTAGCTCTTGTTACCGTACGATATTCATCCAACGGCCGTAGTGCTTCTTCAACCTCTGGTCTTCCTGCTCCAGCCGCCCAAACCAGCGCCGGTCGTCCCGCGTGCTCCTGCCTCCCGTGGCCGGCTGTGATGCCGCGGAGGCCTCACTGCCCCTACTACTCCCACCGCTGGCCAGGCCATCCCTCTATTCACCCACACCCCCTGTTATTCTGCGGCGACAGCAGCCTCACACCGCAGCCGAACCAGTGAACCCTCGTACTCCTCTTCGCGTGGGCATCCACTGCTGCGGCTTCCCCGGCTCTGAGTCATCCCCTTCCTAGTCCTCGCCATCGTCCACCGCCCTGGTGCTCTCGGCGCGGCGTGGTCAACGTGGTCAATGAACGACTTCCATCGGAAGAGTACTGTACGTGGAGAGGCTGACAGCTGGGTCCACGGCAGCCGCAAGGAAGTGCCTCCTTATTACGCGGAAAATAATTATTCCTCCACCTGACAACAGGGACCCACCGGACGGGCCACCAGTATTTTGCGAAAAAAATCATTTCCCCCTGACTGTTGGGACCCACCGGATAGGCCACCGTATTTTGCGAAAAAAATGTTCCCTCCGCTGTCAGCTCGGACCCACCGGAAGTGCCTCCTTATTAGGCACAAAAAAATGAATACTCGCCCGGCTAGCTGGGACCCACCTTGCTGGGAGGCTGACTTGTGGGCCTACTAAGTTGACGGGGACGAAGGGCTTTGTCAACTTAGTCAATATGAACGATTCTAGCTCTAGTGACCGTACGATGTCCATCCAACGGCCGTAGTGCTTCTTCAACCTCTGGTCTTCTTGCTCCAGCCACCCAAAGCAGCGCCGGTCGTGTCGCATGCTCCTGCCTCCCGTGGCCAGCCGTGCTGCCGCAGAGGCCTTACCGCCCCCTACTATACCCACCGCTGGCCAGGCCCTGCGGCGACGGCAGCCTCACACCGCAGCCGAACCAGTGAACCCTCGTAGTCCTCTCCGCGCGGGCTTCCACTACCGCGTCGTCCCCTTCCTAGGCCTCGCCGTCGTCCACCGCCATGGTGTTCTCCGTGCGGCGTGGTCAACGTGGTCAAGGAATGACTTCCATCGGAAGAGTACTGTACGTGGAGAGGCTGACAGCTGGGTCCACGGCCACAGCCCAGTTTTTTTTGTGATTTGCCAAGTAAGTCGCTTTGTCAGGCCTGTTGGGCTACAATCTTTCAAGACGAGGAGAGCTTTCATTCGGCTGGCCGAGAAAATGGCCCATCAGTAATGAGCAATGGGTTGTACATTTTTAAAACACATCAAACCGACAATTAGTTTCAAATATCTTTTTTTCATTTCAAGATTTTAAATTACATTAATTTTTATGCATGGAGAATTTGTTGGATTTTATATTGATATACATTTATTTTTTAAATCAGTTTAAATGTGAGTCGAAATTTAGGGATTAAAAACAGTTCGGACCGCACCGAAATATGCAAAATTTCATATAATTTTTTAACCGTTGCCACAATATGGGTTGTAATGCTAACAAAAAGAATATGGGCTCCAAAAAAACCTTAAGAATTAGCAAATGGGCTGTAAATTATTAGAAATAATGGCAGATGGGCTATATGCTGTTTTCCACAGATTTGAGGCTTTCCTAAAAAAAGGTTGACGCACAAGCACTGACTGTTGGATGTCCATCCAACGGCCGTCGTGCTTCTTCAATCTCTGCTCTTCATGCTCCAGCCGCTCAAACAAGCACCGGCGGGACTGCCTGCTCCCTCCTCCTCGCGGCCGGGTGTGCTGCCGCGCAGGCCTCACCGCCCGACCGTACTCCCATCGCTGGCCTAGCCATCCCTCTAGTCACCCACACCTGCTGTTATTCTCCGGCGACGGCAGACGAACCAGTAAACCCTCGTATAGTCGTACTCCCCTCCGCGTGGGAAACAACTGCCGAGTCTTCCCTGCCTCCGTGTCGTCCCCATCCTAGGCCTCGCCATCGTCCACCCCCCTGGTTCTCTCGGCGCGGCGTGGTCAACGTGGTCAAGGAACGACTTCCATCGGACGTGGACTGTAGGTGGAGAGGCTGACAGCTGGGTCCACGGCCGCAGCAAGGAAGTGCCTCCTTATTATGCGGAAAATAATGATTCCTCCACCTAACAGCTGGGACCCACCGGATGGGCCACTGTAGTTCGCAAAAAAAACATTTCCCCCTGACTGCTAGGACCCACCAGCTACATCTTCGCACGCAAGGAAGTGCGTCCAGGCAAAAAAACAAAACGATTCGCCCCCTGACTGCTCGGACCCACCAGCTACATCTTCGCAGGCAAGGAAGTGCCTGACAGTCGGGACCCACCTGGTCGAAGCGTACGTAGCGTTGTCATTCTGGTCGTGAACGTGTACATACATACTGGTCGATGTAGAGACGCGCACGTGTCGTAGTAGAGGCGTGTACGTGTCGTAGTAGAGGCGCGCACGTAGGATTTACACGTACGTACAGCGGCCAGGGTGCAAGAAAGAAAATACGGCCACGTATGTGTACATATGGGCGGGGTCTCGAACGCCTACTCGCGCATACGTACGGCCAGGGCTCGTGTACATGGCTGGGTCGGAACGGAGAAACAACATCGTCGTCGTGTTCATGGGGAGGCAATGGAATGCGTCGTGTTCATGGGGAGGCAACGGAATGCGTCGTGTTCATCGGGAGGGCTTGGACGGAACATGCGATGGAAACGAGGCCTGGTGTACCGCAGAATGGAGGAAACGTCCTTGTGTTCGACCGACGACGTTCGAAAAGGGATCCTATTCATCGGGAGGGGTCTGGCGTAACGCAAAATGGAGGAAACGGACCTCCTACGGTCGAAACGGGGGTCCTGTTGATCGGGAGGGGTGTGGCGTACCGCAAAATGGAGGAAACAGACTTGTGTTGGAGCGCTACGGTCGAAACGGGGATCCTGTTCATCGGGAGGGGTGTGGCGTACCGCAAAACGGGACTCCACGGGATACTGTTCATCTCCACCGTCGACCTCCTCCAGCCTCCACGGGCTCCTGTTCATCCAGCCTCCATGGGCTCCTGTTCATCCAGCCTCCACCGCGCGCTACTCCACCGGCTACTGTTCAACCACCCCTCCACCGTCTACTGTTCATCCAGCCCTCCACACCACGGGGTCCTGTTCAACCACCCCTCCATGGGCACCCCTCCACCGTCTACTATTCATCCAACCCTCCACACCACGGGGGCCTGTTCAACCACCCCTCCACCGTCTATTGTTCATCCAGCCCTCCACACCACGGGGTCCTATTCATCCATCCCTCCACGGGCACCCCTCCACCGTCTACTGTTCATCCAGCCCTCCACCACACCACGGGGTCCTGTTCATCCAGAGGCAACGCCACCGCTCACTGTTCATCCAACCCCCCCCCCCCCCCCCCCCCCCCCCCCCCCCCCCCCGCAATGCTCACTCTTCATCCCATCGATCGGCTTCAGTTAGCAGCAGTAGTGAAGGAATCGCTCGATCGGGTTCAGTTAACAGCCATCGATCGATCGCTCGGGTTCAGTAACGCGTAGCCTGCAGTGCAATCGCTCGGGTTCAGCTAGAGCCCAATGCCTCGCTCGGGTTCAGTTAGAGTCAACGCCTCGCACACACACGCGTACGTGTACGAGAGAAATACGCATCGCTCGGCCCTCGACCTCCCACCGTAACCGGGAACTCCCCGAAATTTTCCTCCCCCTCGCTTCTACCACGGTTTTTTCCATCATGGACGGCCCAAAGAATGTCATGCAGCTGCGTCTCCGGCCCGCCCAGGACGAAAAGCCCATTTTCTGTCATAGAAGTAGGATCCCACCATATCTATGATGTGTTGGGGATCGAAGCAGAAATTTAAAATTTTCTACGCATCACCAAGATCAATCTATGGAGTAATCTAGCAACAAGGGGAAGGAGAGTGCATCTACATACCCTTTTAGATCGCTAAGCGGAAGCGTTCAAGTGAACGGGGTTGATGGAGTCGTACTCGTCGTGATCCAAATCACCGATGATCCTAGCGCCGAACGGACGGCACCTCCGTGTTCAACAAACTTACGGAACGGAGATGTCTCCCACGCCTTGATCCAGCAAGGGGGAGGGAGAGGTTGAGGAAGAAGTCCAACAGCACGATGGCGTGGTGGTGGAGGAGCTTGTGGTACTCCGGCAGGGCTTCGCCAAGCACCATGGAGGAGGAGGAGAAGGTAGGAGGAGGGAGGGCTGCGCCAGGTTCAAGGGTGTGGCCGCCCTCCCACCCCTCCACTATTTATAGGTGGGGAGAGAGGGGGCCGCCCCCCCTAGATCCCATCTAGGGTTGGGGGCGGCGGCTAAGGGGGGGAGGAGTGCCACCCAAGTCAAGTGGAGGCCCTCCACCTTAGGGTTTCCCCTCTCCCATGCGCATGGGCCTTGGGGGGGCTGGTGCCCTTGGCCCATTAAGGTTAGGACGCCCCCCCTACAGCCCATGCTGCTGTATTGGACGTGGTGGAACATTTTCCGGACCTCCGGACCCCTCCGGAATCCTCCGAAACCTTCCGGAAGCTTCCCGGTACAATACCGGAAAAAACCGAACTTTTCCCGGAACCCGAACAACAACTTTCCATATATAAATCTTTACCTCCGGACCATTCCGGAACTCCTCGTGACGTCCGGGATCTCATCCGGGACTCCGAACAACATTCGGTATTCACATACAAGTCTTCATAATAACCCTAGCATCATCGAACCTTAAGTGTGTAGACCCTACGGGTTCGGGAACCATGCACACATGACCGAGACAACTCTCCGGCCAATAACCAACAGCAGGATCTAGATACCCATGTTGGCTCCCACATGTTCCATGATGATCTCATCGGACGAACCACGATGTCGAGGATTCAATCAATCCCGTATTCAATTCCCTTTGTCTAGCGGTACGATACTTGCCCGAGATTTGATCATCGGTATCCCGATACCTTGTTCAATCTCGTTACCAGCAAGTCTCTTTACTCGTTCCATAACACATCATCCCGTGATCAACTCCTTGGTCACATTGTGCACATTATGATGATGTCCTACCGAGTGGGCCCAGAGATACCTCTCCGTTTACACAGAGTGACAAATCCCAGTCTTGATTCGTGCCAACCCAACAGACACTTTCGGAGATACCTGTAGTGTACCTTTATAGCCACCCAGTTACATTGTGACGTTTGGCACACCCAAAGCACTCCTACGGTATCCGGGAGTTGCACAATCTCATGGTCTAAGGAAATGATACTTGACAATAGAAAAGCTTTAGCATACGAACTACACGATCTTTGTGCTAGGCTTAGGATTGGGTCTTGTCCATCACATCATTCTCCTAATGATGTGATCCCGTTATCAACGACATCCAATGTCCATGGTCAGGAAACCGTAACCATCTTATTGATCAACGAGCTAGTCAACTAGAGGCTTACTAGGGACATGGTGTTGTCTATTTATCCACACATGTATCTGAGTTTCCTATCAATACAATTCTAGCATGGATAATAAACGATTATCATGAACAATGAAATATGATATAATAATAACTAATTTATTATTGCCTCTAGGGCATATTTCCAACAGTCTCCCACTTGCACTAGAGTCAATAATCTAGTTCACATCGCCATGTGATTAACACTCATAGGTCACATCGCCATGTGACCAACATCCAAGAGTCTAATAGACTCAATGATCTAGTTCACATCACTATGTGGTAAACAGTCAAAGAGTTCTGGGTTTGATCATGTTATGCTTGTGAGAGAGGTTGTAGTCAACGGGTCTTGCCATATTCAGATCCCTACGTATTTCGCAAAACTTTATGTCATATCGTAGATGCTGCTACCACGTTCCACTTGGAGCTATTCCAAATTGTTGCTCCATTATACGTATCTAGTATCTCTACTCAGAGCTATCCGGATAGGTGTTAAGCTTGCATCGACGTAACTCTTTACGTCGAACTCTATATCACCTCCATAACCGAGAAACATTTCCTTATTCCTCTAAGGATAATTTTGACCGCTATCTGGTGATCCATTCCCAGATCACCTTTGTACCCTCTTGCCAGACATGTGGCAAGGCACACATCTGGTGCGGTACTCAGCATGGCATACCGTATAGAGCTTATGACAAAAGCATAGGGGACGACCTTCGTCCTTCCTCTTTCTTCTGCCGTGGTCAAGCTTTGAGTCTTACTCAACTTCACACCTTACAACTCAGGTAAGAACCCCTTCTTTGACTGATCTATTTTGAACTCCTTCAAAAACATGTCAAGGTGTGCGTTCTTTGAAAGCACCATCAGGCGTCTTGATCTATCTCTATAGATCTTGATGCCCAATATGTAAGCAACTTTATCCAGGTCTTCCTTTGAAAAACACTCTTCAAACAACCGTTTATGCTTTCCAGAAATTCTACATTATTTCGGATCAACAATATGTCATCCACATATACTTATCAGAAATGTTGTAGTGATCCCACTCACTTTCTTGTAAATACAAGTTTCTAGCAAATATTGTATAAAACCTAAAAGCTTTGATCACTCCATCAAAACATATATTCCGATTCCGAGATGCTTGCTCTAGTCCATAGAAGGATTGCTGGAGCCAGCATATCTTTTAGCATCCTTAGGATCGACAAAACCTTTTATTGTATCACATACAACTTTTCTTACGAAAACTTGGTAAGAAAACTTGTTTTGACATCCATCTGTAAGATTTCATAATCGAAAAATACAGCTAGTGCTAACATGATTCCGACGGACTTAAGCATCGCTACGGGTGAGAAATTCTCATCATAGTCAACTCCTTGAACTTGTGAAAAGTCTCTTTCCCACAATTCGAGCTTCATAGACGGTAACATTACCGCCCACGTCCGTCTTCTTCTTAAAGATCCATTTATCTCAATGGCTTGCCGATCATCGAGCAAGTCCACCAAAGTCCATACTTTGTTCTGATATATGGATCCTATCTCGGATTTCATGGCTTCTAACCATTTGTCGGAATACGGGCCCACCATCGCTTCTCCATAGCTCGTAGGTTCATTGTTGTCTAACAACATGATATCTAAGACAGGATTACCATACCACTTAGGAGTAGTACATATCCTTGTCGACCTACGAGGTTCGATAGCAACTTGATCCGAAGCTTCATGATCACTATCATTAACTTCCTATTCAACAGACGTAGGAGCCACATAAAACATCTTTCTGTGTTGCATCACTCTCTGGTTGAAGTAAAGGTTCGACAACCTCATCAAGTTCTATCTTCCTCCTACTCAATTCTTTCGAGAGAAACTCCTTCTCGAGAAAGGACCCATTCTTAGCGACAAACAATTTGCCCTCGGATCTGAGATAGAAGGTATACCCTACTGACACCTTTGGGTATCCTATGAATATGTGTTTGTCCGCTTTGGGTTCGAGCTTCTTCGGCTGAAGCCTTAAGCATCGCAGCCCCAAACATTAAGAAACGACAACTTTGCTTTCTTGCCAAACCAATGTTCATAAGACATCGTCTCAACGGACTTAGATGGTGTCCTATCTAAAGTGAATGCAGCTGTCTCTAACGCATAACCTCAAAATGAAAACGGTAGATTGATAAGAGACATCATATATCGCACCATATCTCATAGTGTTCGATTACGATGTCTGGACACACCATTACCTTGTGGTGTTCCAGGTGGCTTCAACTGTGAAACAATTCCACAATGTCTTAAGTGATTGCCAAACTCATAACTTAGAAAATCCCCTTTTGATCAGATCATAGGAACATGATCTTATTGTTATGATGATTCTTAACTTCACTCTGAAATCGCTTGAACTTTTCAAATGTTTTAGACTTGTGCTTCATTAAGTAGATATACCTATATCTACCCAAATCGTCAGTGAAGATGAGAAAATAGCGATATCCACCGCACGTTTCAATTCTCATTGGATCACACGCATCAACATGCATGATTTCCAACAAGTCACTTGCCCGTTTCATTGTACCTGAAAACGGGGTCTTAGTCATCCTGCCCATGAGGCATGGCTCACATGTGTCAAGTGATTCAAAATCAAGTGACTCCAAACATCCATCGACATGGAGTTTCTTCATGCATCTTACGCCAATATGACCTAAGCGGCAGTGCCACGAGAAAGTGGTACTATCATTATTAACTCTACATCTTTTAGCATGAACATGTGTATTACCACGACCGAGATTCAATGAACCATTCACATAGGGTGCATGACCATGAAAGGTATCATTCATGTAAACAGAATAACCATTATTCTCTAATTTAAATGAATAACCATATTGCAATGAACATGATCTAATCATATTCATGCTCAACGTAGACACCTGATAACATTTATCTAGGTTCAATACTAATCCCGAAGGTAGATGGAGCGTGCGATGGTGATCTCATCAACTTTGGAAACACTTCCAACACACATCGTCACCTCGCCCTTAGCCAGTCTCCGTTTAGTCCGTAGATTTTGCTTCAAGTCACCAATAATAGTAACTGAACCGGTATCCAATACCCAGGTGCTACCAGGAGTACTAGTGAGGTACACATTAATAACACGTATATACTTTGTTGAAGTTGCCAGCCTTCTTATCTACCATGCATTTGGGGTAATTCCGCTACCAGTGACCGTTCCCTTTACAATAGAAGCACTTAGTCTCGGGTTTAGGTTCAACCTTGGGTTCCTTCACTGGAGCGGCAACTGGTTTGCCATCCATAAAGTTTCCCTTCTAGCCCTTGCCCTTCTTGAAACCAGTGGTCTTGTTAAACCATCAACACTTGATGCTCCTTCTTGATTTCTACCTTTTGCGGTCTTAAGCACCGCGAACAGCTCCGGGATCAACTCCATCCCTTTCATGTCATAGTTCATCACGAAGATCTAGTAGCTTAGTGATAGTGGCTAGAGAACTCTATCAATCACTATCTTATCTGGAAGTTTAACTCCCACTTGATTTAAGTGATTGTAGCACCCAGACATTCTGAGCACATGCTCACTAGTTGAGCTATTCTCCTCCATCTTGTTGGCAAAAGAACTTGTCAGAGGTCTCACACCTCTCAACACGGGCATGAGCCTGAAATCCCAATTTCAGCTCTTGGAACATCTCATATGTTCTATGGCGTTCAAAACGTCATTGGAATCCTGATTCTAAGCCGTAAAGTATGGTGCACTAAACTATCAAGTAGTCATCAGGATGTGTCTGTCAGGTGTTCATAACATCCACAGACGACGTTGTAGGGTTTGCACATCGAGCGGTGCATCAAATACGTAAGCCTTCTGTGTAGCAGTGAGGACACTCCTCGCACTACGGACCTAGTCCGCATCATTGCTTACAATAGCTTCCAACTTGGTCTTTCTCTAGGAACGTATTGAAACAGGGAGCTACAACGTGAGCTATTCATCTACAACATATTTGCAAAGACAATTTAGACTATGTTCATGATAATTGAGTTCATCTAATCAAATTATCTAATGAACTCCCACTCAGATAGACATCCCTCTAGTCATCTAAGTGAAACATGATCCGAATCGACTAGGCCGTGTCCGATCATCACGTGAGACGGACTAGTCATCAACGGTGAACATCTCATGTTGATCATATCTTCTATACGACTCATGTTCGACCTTTCGGTCTTCCGTGTTCCGAGGCCATGTCTGTACATGCTAGGCTCGTCAACACCCATTGTATTCGAACGTTAGAATCTATCACACCCGATCATCACGTGGTGCTTCGAAATGACGAACCTTCGCAACGGTGCACAGTTAGGGGGAACACTTTTCTTGAAATTTTAGTGAGGGATCATCTTATTTAAGCTACCGTCGTTCTAAGCAAATAAGATGTAAAACATGATAAACATCACATGCAATCAAATAGTGACATGATATGGCCAATATCATTTTGCTCCTTTTGATCTCCATCTTCGGGGCTCCATGATCACCGTTGTCACCGGCATGACACCATGATCTCCATCATAATGATCTCCATCATCATGTCTTCTTGAAGTTGTCTCATCATCCATTACTTCTACTACTATGGCTAACGCTTTAGCAATAAAGTAAAGTAATTACATGACGTTTATGTTGACACGCAGGTCATAAATAAATTAAGACAACTCCTATGGCTCCTGCCGGTTGTCATACTCATCGACATGCAAGTTGTGATTCGTATTACAAGAACATGATCAATCTCATACATCACATATATCATTCATCATATCCTTTTGGCCATATCACATCACACGGCACATGCTGCAAAAACAAGTTAGACGTCCTCTAATTGTTGTTGCAAGTTTTTACGTGGCTGCTATAGGTTTCTAGCAAGAACGTTTCTTACCTACGCCAAAACCACAACGTGATATGCCAATTTCTATTTACCCTTCATAAGGACCCTTTTCATCGAATCCGATCCGACTAAAGTGGGAGAGACAGACACCCGCTAGCCACCTTATGCAACTAGTGCAGGTCAGTCGGTGGAACCAGTCTCACGTAAGCGTACGTGTAAGGTCGGTCCGGGCCGCTTCATCCCACGATGCCGCCGAATCAAGATAAGACTAGTAACAACAAGTAAATTGACAATATCAACGCCCACAACTAGTTTGTGTTCTACTCGTGCATAGAAAACTACGCATAGACCTAGCAACGAGGGGAAGGAGAGTGCATCTACATACCCTTGTAGATCGCCACTGTTGGGGATCGAAGCAGAAATTTAAAATTTTCTACGCATCACCAAGATCAATCTATGGAGTAATATAGCAACGAGGGGAAGGAGAGTGCATCTACATACCCTTGTAGATCGCTAAGCGGAAGCGTTCAAGTGAACGTGGTTGATGGAGTCGTACTCGTCGTGATCCAAATCACCGATGATCCTAGCGCCGAACGGACGGCACCTCCGCGTTCAACACACGTACGGAACGGAGACGTCTCCCACGCCTTGATCCAGCAAGGAGGAGGGAGAGGTTGAGGAAGAAGTCCAACAGCACGACGGCGTGGTGGTGGAGGAGCTTGTGGTTCTCCGGCAGGGCTTCGCCAAGCACCATGGAGGAGGAGGGAGGGCTGCGCCAGGTTCAAGGGTGTGGCCGCCCTCCCACCCCTCCACTATTTATAGGTGGGGAGAGAGGGGGCCGGCCCCCCTAGATCCCATCTAGGGCTGGGGGCGGCGGCCAAGGGGGGGAGGAGTGCCTCCCAAGTCAAATGGAGGCCCTCCCCCTTAGGCTTTCCCCTCTCCCATGCGCATGGGCCTTGGGGGGGCTGGTGCCCTTGGCCCATTAAGGTTAGGGCGCCCCCCCTACAGCCCATGCTGCTGTATTGGACGTGGTGGAGCATTTTCCGGACCTCCAGACCCTTCCGGAATCCTCCGGAAGCTTCCCGGTACAATACCGGAAAAAACCGAACTTTTCCCGGAACCCGAACAACAACTTTCCATATATAAATTTTTACCTCCGGACCATTCCGGAACTCCTCGTGACGTCTGGAATCTCATCCGGGACTCCGAACAACATTCGGTAATCACATACAAGTCTTCCTAATGACCCTAGCGTCATCGAACCTTAAGTGTGTAGACCCTACGGGTTCGGGAACCATGCAGACATGACCGAGACAACTCTCCGGCCAATAACCAACAGCGGGATCTGGATACCCATGTTGGCTCCCACATGTTCCACGATGATCTCATCGGATGAACCACGATGTCGAGGATTCAATCAATCCCGTATTCAATTCCCTTTGTCTAGCGGTACGATACTTGCCCGAGATTCGATCATCGGTATCCCGATACCTTGTTCAATCTCGTTACCGGCAAGTCTCTTTACTCGTTCCGTAACACATCATCCCGTGATCAACTCCTTGGTCACATTGTGCACATTATGATGATGTCCTACCGAGTGGGCCCAGAGATACCTCTCCGTTTACACGGAGTGACAAATCCCAGTCTTGATTCGTGCCAACCCAACAGACACTTTCGGAGATACCTGTAGTGTACCTTTATAGCCACCCAGTTACGTTGTGACGTTTGGCACACCCAAAGCACTCCTACGGTATCCGGGAGTTGCACAATCTCATGGTCTAAGGAAATGATACTTGACAATAGAAAAGCTTTAGCATACGAACTACACGATCTTTGTGCTAGGTTTAGGATTGGGTCTTGTCCATCACATCATTCTCCTAATGATGTGATCCCGTTATCAATGACATCCAATGTCCATGGTCAAAAAAGGAAACCGTAACCATCTTATTGATCAACGAGCTAGTCAACTAGAGGCTTACTAGGGACATGGTGTTGTCTATTTATCCACACATGTATCTGAGTTTCCTATCAATACAATTCTAGCATGGATAATAAACTATTATCATGAACAATGAAATATGATATAATAATAACTAATTTATTATTGCCTCTAGGGCATATTTCCAACATGATGATACCGGATTTTGTCACAATTATTGTCATAGAAGTTTCATATGTATGACAGAAATTTTTTTCGTTTGGCCCAAAATGTCACGGATGTGTCTTTTTTTGTAGTGTAGGCGGTAGATTATTTCGAGATTGTGAGGGATGCAGAGGTGGGTGTTTTTGGGGAGCGAGCTAGTGTGCTTGGCACGCCGGCTGTGGACTGTAGCCGACTATACACCGACGGTGCTCCAAGATATTTTGTACTACATCTCACACGATTGGTGATAATAAACCATGTGGGATCTACTTGATTTGAATTAAAAAATGGGGTCACAGCGGCAATGGATGCTATTTGAATTCCTGGACCTTTTATCTGCAGTGAACATGCAACTATATGTGTGTCGAAAAAGAATTGGAATTATTCAGGGTTCGTTTGGACATTTATACATTAAACTGGTTTTCTAGCCATTTCAGGTGCACAATTCAAAATTAAATTACATGCACATGCTCCGGTGCATACAAATTGGTTGAAAAAACAAATCTGTGTCCTTCAGTGCATGCTTAGGTCGCATGCAAGAAATGGGAATGAATTTTTTAGGGTTCGTTTGGCCTTTTTTATAGATTAACTAGGTTTTCTAGGCATTTTATGTGCATAATTCAAATTTGAACTACAACTACATGCTCCAATGCACCAAAGTTGGTTGAAAAATCACATGTGTGTCCTTGGGTGAATTTCTAGGTCCCATGCAAGAGATGGGAATGAATTTGAAACACCAGGGCACTGTTGATTGCTGGCAAAACATTGAGATACCTGGTTTTAAAATTCTAGTAAATCCAAAACTCGTCTGAAATTCATGAAACTTGGCATGCTATCATGGAGCGGCATCAACATGCCGTGGTAAAAATTTTGTCCCATTTGGGGCAGGTTTGGGTATAAGCTTCTCACAAACCAGAACTTCTCACAACAAGCATGATGGTTTCGATAGGGAACGTACCACCTTTGGGGACGGGATGATATCTGTTGCCTCTTATTACTTTCAAAAATTTTCTAGTGTCAACATAGAACAACATGAGTGTTGTGTTTAATCTTGGAATTTTTTGGGGTTCGTTTGGCCTTTTTTATACATTAACCGGCTTTTCTTGGCATTTTATGTGCATAATTCAAATTTGAACTACAAGCACATGCTCCAATGCACCAAAGTTGGTTGAAAAATCACATGTGTGTCCTTCGGTGAATTTCTAGGTCCCATGCAAGAGATGGGAATGAAACTCAAACACCAGGGCACTGTTGATTGCCGACAAAATGTTGAGATGCCTGGTTTTTAAATTCTAGTAAATCCAAAACTCGTATGAAATTCATGAAACTTGGCATGCTATCATGGAGCGGCATCAACATGCCATGGTAAAAAATTTGTCCCATTTGGGGCAGGTTCGGGTATAAGCTTCTCACAAACCAGAGCTTCTCACAACAAGCATGATGGTTTCGATAGGGAACGTACCACCTTTGGGGACGGGACGATATCCGTTGCCTCTTATTGCTTTCAAAAAATTTCTAGTCTCAACATAGAACGACAGGAGTGTTCAGTTTAATCTTGCAATTTTCAGGGTTCGTTTGGACTTTTTATACATTAACTGGGTTTTCTAGGCATTTTGTCTCCATAATTCAAATTTGAACTACAAGCACATGCTCCAACGCACTAAAGTTGGTTGAAAAATCACATGTGTGTCCTTGGATGAATTTCTAGGCCCCATGCAAGAGATGGGAATGAAATTCAAACACCAGGGCACTTTTGATTGCCGGAAAAATGTTGAGATGCTTGGTTTTTAAATTCTAGTAAATCCAAAACTCATCTGAATTTCATGAAACTTGGCATGCTATCATGGAGCGGCATCAACATGCTGTGGTAAAAAAAAATGTCCCATTTGGGGCAGGTTCTGGTATAAGCTTCTTACAAACCAGGGCTTCTCACAACAAGCATGATCGTTTCGATAGGGAACGTCCCACCTTTGGGGACGAAACAATATCCATTGCCTCTTATTGCTTTCAAATTTTTTCTAGTGTCAACATAGAACAACAGGAGTGTTGTGTCAATTTTTGTGATTTTTCGGGGTTCGTTTGGACATTTTTATGGATTAACTTGGTTTTCTAGGCATTTTATGTGCATAATTCAAATTTGAACTACAAGCACATGCTTCAATGCACTAAAGTTGGTTGAAAAATCTAATATGTGTCCTTGGGTGAATTTCCAGGTCCCGTGCAAGAGATGGGAATGAAATTCAAACATCAGGGCACTGTTGATTGCCGGCAAAATGTTGAGATGTCTGGTTTTTAAATTATAGTAAATCCAAAACTCGTCTGAAATTCATGAAACTTCGCATGTTATCATGGAGCGGCACCAACATGCCATGGTAAAAAAAATTCCCGTTTGGGGCAGGTTCGGGTATATGCTTCTCACAAACCAGAGTTTCTCACAACAAGCATGATGGTTTCGGTAGGGAACGTCCCGCCTTTGGGGACAAAACGATATCCTTTGCTTCTTATTGCTTTCAAAAAATTTCTCATGTCAACATAGAACAACAGGAGTGTTGTGTCAATTTTTGGGATTTTTCGGGGTTCATTTGGACATTTTTATGCATTAACTGAGTTTTCAATGCATTTATGTGCATAATTCAAATTTGAACTACATGCACATGCTCCAGTGCATATAAATTGGTTGAAAAAACAAATCTGTGTCCTTGGGTGCATGCTTAGGTCCCATGCAAGAAATGGGAATGAATTTCAAACACCAGGGCACCGTTGATTGCTGGCAAAACATTGAGATGCCTGGTTTTTAAATTCTAGTAAATCCAAAACTTGTCTGAAATTCATGAAACTTGGCATGCTATCATGGAATGGCACCCGACATGCTGTGGCATTTTTCGTGTCCATTTTGGGAGAAGGCGCACTCGAATGATGACAGCCAACAAAGGCATTTTGAAAAAAATAGCTACCACTTTAATATCTCAAACGTTTGTATAATTCAAACCATGTGCGTTCTGTTAACCATTCACGTGACGCCATGTGTCTTGGTTTTAATGGCTGTAGGAGGTGCCCTGCGGACAGCTGCTTGACCTTGACTGCACGGGAGGAGTGCGAGCGCACTCTGGTGCGCAGGCTGACGGAGAGGCGTGCAAACTGTCCTCCAATGTGCAGGCTCACTGGGAAGCATGCGAGTTGTAGGTTGCGCAGGCTCACTAGGAAGTGAGCCCTTTGACTTCCATGGCCGCCCGCCTTCCTATCCATTAATGGCGCCCGAGCCGCTGTTTAATACGGGCGGCCTTACTATTTGCCTCCCATTCCCCTCCCTCTCGCAGACCTCCACCAACGCCATGGCGCAGAATGATCATCTTCCACTAGTCTTCAAGTTTGGTGCAATCGACTCCGAGCCAGAGGAGATAGAAAATAAGGAGGAATGGGGCCTCATGGACATGGCCCAGAACAAGCTGGCCGCGGTGGTTCCTGCCCCACTCCCGTCCCAGCTCCCATCCTCGCGCCCACGCCAGCGACCATCCCCGTAGCATTGACGGGCTGGTCGTTGAGCACTATCGCAGAGCTAGAAGCCGCAGGCGTCAGTGAGGTCTCCGCAGACCCGCGCGAGCTCGTGTACATGCCAGCGCCATCGCCCATGCCCGTGCCCGTGCGTGCCGGTCCACCCACTATGGCACCGGCCCCTGTGCGTTTGGCTGCACCCGCTGCGCCCGTGCCCCTGCCCGTGCGCGCCCCTCCACCCACCACGGTGCCGGTCCCCGTGCGTTTGGCTGCACCTGCCGCGCCCGTGCCCGTGCGCGCGCCCCCCTCAGTAGCATGGGACGCTTCCGTCGACCGCTACCTCGCAGCGGCGCCAGTTGCCGTCTTCCCGCGCCCGGCCTGGCGATCGTGCGTCGACATGATGTTTGATTTACAAGTGAAGAACATTTTGTGCTGCCTTGAATACTTCAACAACGGCATCTCGGAGGACAACAACGACAACGATGGCGCGGCACACCGCCTCCGTCGCCGCCGGAAATATTTTTTGGGTTTAATACTGTATCTCGATTTCTCGATCTTACGAATATGAATTCGCAGTGTGACTGAATGAAAGATATGGTTTGAACGAGCTTGCGTTTTTCTCTCTTAATGTAAAAACTTATCAAATGGTTTTCTTTTGAAAAACATCTATGGTTTTTAAATATAAAAGACTCATCGTAAACGTCTTTGTTAAAACACCCGTATGCAAACCGACAGCTTCCCCAGGAAGCCAAGGGAAAATGTGCCGAACAGGATTTCTGCATCCCTTCAACGCAAATGGTTGTTTTGCATGACCCGTGTGCATCCACGTACAAACAATTGGGTAAGATTTGCATATCTTTCATTTTGGGTATGTTGCCATTTTTCAAAATGGAAAGATGGACATTTGTTTATCTAGTAACCTTGCCATTTGTCAACCTTGTAACACTGCGATTTGTCAAAATATGCAGCTAAAAATCACTAGCACTATCTAATTTTTGCAACTAAAATCACTAGCACTGTTCATATGGACACCACTAGCAGGCGTGAGTTGATGGACGCATATGCAAATGTACCAATGATTACATACAACAAGTCATCAACCCACAATGACAACGAGGATACACGTTGGATTATAGATCATTTCCATCAAAACATTCTAGTAAAAAATTTCTCACACCACAAATAACAAAGCGATTAAATGAACTTCAGCTCAACCACTCGTCGGCGTTGGAAATGCTTGCTTTGAACCAAAAGTGATTCTCTGGGAAGGGCTAGCTACTGTCAATCTCAAGACGAACGCAGGACTGATGATCCAGGCTGAAGCGGCCTATGTCAGGACCCATATTGGGGCGGTAGGGAATCATAGTAATGTCCGAGGTATAGATACAATTGCTTCTCATAAATGGTAGTAACGTTGTGTCAACATCAGCTGGATCGCCTTCCACCATCATTGGATAGTTTTTTCCAAGGAAGAGCGAGTTTCCTCCAAGACTTTCAATACTAAACCAGGGAGAAGGTGTTGGCGCTAGTACACTAGTATCATCCCGAATACCCTGCAACGGATGTTGGAGTAGGTCCGGAGAGTGGGACCATGCGAGAGAACACATGCTTCCTTAGTAACATCACCAGTGCCATGTATACAGACAAGAAGAGGTGATCCATCGGAATAAGTTGCCAGGCGCCACTAAGTATATGGGTCCTGCTCATCCTCATGCTCATAAAAAATTTCAAGTATAGGTGGTGGAATGTTCACAGGACCTTGGAAACACAAGAAGGTTAATTAGTAAAGGGAAACTAGCTAACCCGCATGCATGTGGATGAAACAATTATAATTATGGTGGAAGACAAACGTACCGAAAGCATCAGGATTCCATGCAAAAATAGTGCCACGAGTGGTGGCAGCAAACACAAGACCCTCGTATTGAATTGCATCACAGTACTCATCTGTGTACATAAATTGATTTTTGAGCAATATCCATCGAGGCGTGGAAGGACGGCAACAAGCTTGTCGAAGATAGCAACAACTTCATAGTTCGTGTAATCCCAGGAGCGGTTGGGAACTCGACAAATTGCTATCTTCCGTGGACGACAATCACCATGATCGTATTTGAACTCATGTAGAATACCGGTGTATTCAACCTCTGGGCAGTCGTCTCAGATTTTTGAAAGTGGAACCCGGTGACGAGTGTACACATTCACAAGTTCCCACTCATAGTTGTACCTCAAGATGGCAATGGGGCCCCGAAACCCGTGTCCCCGTGGGTTTTTACCCTATTAGGGGACGGGGATGGGCGACTTTCTATCCCCCGCAGGGCTGCTCGTGGGTACATTATAAAACCCGGCATGTTTCACGGGTTTAAACCTGTTTGAGTACTACCCGAACCCAAAACCCCACAAAACCCGTCAAAATACATTATTTAGCACGCATCGATCCATCTTGACTCAAGTGGCCCAAAGCCACAGTGCCCGAGCAGCCGAGCCCCACAGCGTCGAGGCCCTGAAGTACAAACCAACCCCTTGCTCGGTCGCTGCAGTGTTGCTCGCTCTTTAGGACTTTCTCTCCCGCACAACACGACACCTAAACCTAAACCTAGGCCCCCCAGCCATCGCCTGCTGCTGTAATATGCTCCTGTTTTTCTTCCAAATGTTGTTGTTTTCATTGACTTCTCGTGGGGACGGGTTCCCCGTGGGTTTTGAAAACCCGATGGGTTTAGGGGACGGGCAAAAATTTAACCCCGCGCGCGTTGATGGGGACGGGGACGGGTTTGTGATTTTCTCGTGGGGATGGGTTTGGGCAAGCAAAACCTGGTGGGTTTCGTCCCCGTTGCCATCTTGAGTTGTACCCAATATAAACAACCCAATCTCCATTTGCGCCTGTCCAAGCCTTGCCCTCAAGCGATGGCATCTTAACATCATACATATCATTATCAAGTGGCATCAACTTACACAAGGCGAGGCTTCCCTCGTCCCCCATCAGGGTCATGACGAAGAATATAGGGGAGATCAAACCGCTCTTGGACCCTTGGGTTCCTTGTAATGATGTTATTAGTTGAGTCGAGAATGGTCTTGAACGAACCTGCCATGCTAGCCGAGGTGATGACGTCGCACCGATCAATGAGTTCCTCCACCGCGTCATCATTCAGATTGGGGCAAGAATAATGGGGTCGTTTCCGGCCTGTTCCCTCCATGGAGAAGACGATCGAACAATGGCAGAAGGAAGGGTGAAGGCAAATGGAGGAGGGAGGAAGAGCATGCGACGACAGTTCCAAATCGAGAGGGAAAGGCGAAGAGTCGGTGGACGGTTGCCATGGTACATGAAGAGGCGCCTCGAGAGTGAACGGTTGCCACAGAGGTCACACAGTAAAGACAAGGGTCGAGTGAACCACATGCGTATATCGCACACACCTTGATCTGGCTGACCATTTCTGTTGTGTTGCCTAATCACAAACAGTTCATCCGAGTGAACTGTATGTTGTATATCGCACACACCTTCATCTGGCTACTCGTTTCTTTTGTGTTGCCTAATCACAAACAGTTCATCCGAGTGAACCGTATATTGTGTATCGCACACGCCTTCATCTGGCTGCCCGTTTCTTTTGTTCCTCCTCATCGCAAACAGTTAATTGAACTGAACCATATGCCCTTCATCGCACATGCAACTAAAATCTAAACCGTGTTTGATGCATCCATCATCGCAAATGTTTTATAAATTTTTGACGGTTTTCATACACCACCATTTGCGATTATTGCATCGCATAGAGTTTCTCGAAGGGTCTCTGATCGTAGTGTCGCGTTAGCAGCATCCTGCAGTAGTGTTTGGGTTTTGTTTGGCCAACTTGATCTATTTGTCTTGCAATGGGAAGAGGTTCTTTGTGACGGGTTCGATCTTACGGTGCTTGATCCCAGTGACAGAAGGGGAACCGACACGTATGTATCATTTCTATTAAGGATAACAAGATGGGGTCTATTTCTACATAAATAGATCTTGTCTACATCATGCCATCGTTCTTATTGCATTACTCGTTTCTCCATGAACTTAATACACTAGATGCATGATGGATAGCGGTCGATGCGTGGAGTAATAGTAGTAGATGCAGGTAGGAGTCGGTCTACTAACTTGGACGTGATCCCTATATAATGATCATTGCTTGGATATCGTCATAATTATTTGAAATTCTATGAATTGCCCAACAGTAATTTTTTTACGCACTGTATGCTATTTTTCTCGAGAGAAGCCACTAGTGAAATCTATGCCCCGGGTCTCTTCTTCATTATATTTGCCGTCGCGATCTATTTTTATTTGCTTTTATTTTCAGATCTGTATTATCCAAAAACCCAAAAATACCTTGCTGCAATTTATTGTTATTTATTTTATCTCGCATTCGCACGAGATCTATTTATCCAATCTATCATATTTTTATCCCGTCTACTTGCCAACTTCTGGCACCATTACTTGGAAGGGATTGACAACTGTGACATCCTGGTGTTTGTCCTCTTTCTTTTTCTGGATTTTCTTGCCATTTGATTTGCATTTGAAATTTTTGAATCAACTCAGTGGACTTAAACACTTGGGCATGTCCTTGATTTTCACCCAAGTGACCTATCTGTCTCTCTCAAAACCATCATTCTCTCTCTGATAAATCCCAAAATGGCCCTAGGAATATTTTTCATAAATGAAAAATATTTGTTTTCTCTTCTAAACCTCACTTCAGCAACCTATGCTCCAAACCAACCCTCATTTTTATTGCCCACAAAAATCTGAGAAAATTTCCAATTATTCTTTGAACCTTGGCACACCTCCCTAAGCAAAAATATTGCATAGGTTTTTGGAATATTTTTGCTATAGAAAATCATTTCTGTCCTGGACAAAAAATGCACTGTATACATGAGTGTATTTTTCCTTGATCCAATGAAATGGGTTAACTCCTAAGAAACTACTAACCACCAAAGATCAGCCCTAAACTCCTTCTAGATTTTTCTTAGTTAACTCCACAAGTTTCTTTCCAGAAACTTGCCAGGAAGAAACCCACTCGCACAGCCAACTTATGATCAACTCAAAGCATTGGCACAACCCAAACCACCAAGGACTACAAGCCAGACATGAATTTATTTAATTGCGCGGCGTGATGCCAAAGTTCACGCGGTGACCACATTCGGCCAAGCGTGCTGGCATGCGTCCGACGCGCTCTGTGTCACGCCCGAGTCTTTGTTGAGCTCATGCTCGCTTCCCAGCTCACTGCGCCTTGCCAAACCTCGCCACAATCAGCGTCCCGACGACCTTAACTCCCCCTGGCACTCGCCGATGCTGGAGCTCACCGCAGCGAGCACGGGCATGACGCGACCAAGCACACAGTGGGCCCGTGCCACTATGCTTGTCGCCACCCGTGCTCCTATGCTCGTTCCTGTCCTCCCCCAGTGGCCGCGTGAGCTACGTCTCCTTCACCCCCTCTCACTGACGCCTCTCGTCGCCGGGCGCCGCTTCTAGGGAACTCCGGCGGATCCCGAGCCCCTCTCCTCACTCGCCTATAAATACGGCCCCTCCCCAGCCTTTCTGAGCATCACCACACACTCACACATCCACCACAATGCCAAAGATAGCCGCAGCCCGGCCGAGCAGGCCTCTGACCGCCGTCCTCGATCAGGGTTCGCCGGCGATCCCCACTGCTGCCCCTCACCTATCCAGAGCCGCTCGAGCTCGACCAACTTCTCCGAGGTGCTCCTAGTGATCCACTAATTGCGCGGGTGCAGTTCGAGCCCCTGGGAACGCCTTGCCACACTGGAATCATCTTCTCCGACGAGCCCCCTCTGCTGACGCCTTTGGAGACGACCACTACGACCAACTCTGACCACCTCTAGCCATGCTCTGAGTATGTACGGGTTCGCCGGAGTCTTGCTCGTCAATCCCCCACCTCCACGGCGGCAGGCGGCCTCCCCTCGCCGGAGAACCACCGCCCGTCCTCTGTTTCCTCTTCCCCCCTCCAAAACCTGACCACGGGGCCCCATTGTCAGCCTCTCAGCCGCGACCGAAGCAGTATGAGTGGTGGCGCCCCACGGAATTACGCTTTCGATGTCACCCCCTTGTCCTTTTCTTTTTATTTAAATTTAACTTAGTTTGACCAGGAACTTTGACCAACCATAACTTTTAAACCATAAGTCCAAATAAATTGATTCTTTTTGCACTGTGTTTGTGTTGAAATATTCTACCAGCATACAAAAGTTGAGATTTTTCTCTACTTCCTAGAATTTTTGGTGAATTTCATAAGTGTTCTTGATTTTTTCTTTTTGTGGTTTTAATAATTTTCAGAGGGAGAAGCTTGTCTTGAGGAGAATCAGGAGGAGTGTGAACCTCCTCTGAACTAAGGCAAGCTACACCAACATTTGCATGGTGTCATTTCAATATTTATGATTTTCCAACTTGAATATGAGTTATTTCATGCATTTAAATATTTAAGTGAATATTGCTTATGTTAGTTACTTTGTCTTGGTTGAAATGCTTAGTTTATAGTAGTGTATGAATGCATAGACTAGTATGAGGTAGTAGAAGTAGATTTGATTGTGTGATTATGATATGGTCATAATATGACTAGCATCGGTATTATTTTCATATGTGAGGAGTTGATTTTAATATGTTAGTGTCATACCTAAAAATGACGAGTGTTAAAAACCAGTGAAGAAGAATCACTAAAGTTTAGTGATGACTAGTGGAAGTAGAAAACTTGATGATGTTGATCTATTTAGTCTAAGTGATATGTGATGCATGTCGGATGGTTGCATGTTCATGGCATATTGTGACTCGAGTTATTTTCATTTCAAGTTAAACCTGATGTTAATTCAACTTGAACGTAACCTTGATCGAGTCATGGTGCCACTGAATCGAGTTTTTCCCAGTGCAACCACATTTGCCTTTATGGGAAGGCCTTTATTCGGTCCGTTGTCATGTCTCTGGTCGGTACCTCCAATGAGGGAAGGTTATGGGCCTGCGGTACCTTGGCCCGGTAAGCATCCATAACCTTGTGTGCCCATTGTTGATTGTGGTATCTTGTCCCCGTTTGGGACCGTTTAAGTTTTGCCACGATAGTGTCCGTTGATGTCTTTGGTAGACACGGGGCCACCCATGACATAGCCCAGAAGGGAGTTAGTCAGAGTGGCTGGGAGAGTGTCATGGCAATGGGAGGGTTCTATCAGAATGCCGTTGGTCCACCCGAATGGGAAGATGAGGCCATGGGTTCCGTGATGTGGGTACAACGTGCTAACCTCTGCAAAGTGTTTATTAAATCTATTGATAGCCGCGTCCTCGGTTACAGACGTAGCTCGCGAGTAAGTCACACCATGGATCAACATTAATAAGTAATCTTGCACACTAAATTTATATGCTTGGCACTAATTAAGTGATGATATTTGTGAGATCATGAAGATGATCGTTGTGGGAACCAAGGCGTTGGTTTCATTTGTGATTCGGGCATGATCACCGTTTGGTTACGAGGTAACCCGTTTGGTAAGAGAGTCCGAGGGACTCAATGCACAAGTTTGATTTCATTTCATCAGTAGTGTGTTATCGCATTGCTTTTAACTAGATAAATTGTCATGATATTGTTTGCCATTATGTTTATGCTTGTTGTGAGCTTGCAAGTACATCCAATGTACTGACTTGGCATGTCATGCCAGATTTCAAGAAAGTCTTACCGGACTGAGTGCTTCCTGTGTCTAGATCGTGTCCACATTGGTGTCCCTGTGCTATGGAGTTCAACTTCATTGTCGTTCCGCTGCCACGTAGTTATCGTGATCGAGACCCCTTCATGTTCATTAAATAATGTACATATTGTTCAGTTGCACCGTGTGTGCCGCTTGGCCTCGTTACTTGAAGTAATAGCAAACTTGTGTTTCCGCTAGCATCAATAAAGTGGTTGTTTTCTGTACCAAGATATTGTGTGTTGCCAAAAGACTTGATCTGTGGGCTGGCAATGCAAGGTAAACCGGTCGCTCTGAGCCGGGGTGCCACAACGCTTGGTATCAGAGCCGCGCTAACTGTAGGACATGCTAGACCGCCGACGCGTTAGTTGAACGTTAGCTAGCTTAAAATTGAGTGCTGGTAGTGTTTGCATATGATTGCTGCATTTCATGCACTTGGTTTATTATTATTTCTAACCGACTAATGGTTGTGAGTTTAGATGGCTCCAGTGCCGTATGCGTGCCAGTTGGAGCTGCTACCGTACACTATGCCGCACCTTCTTCGGAATGTATGGCGTTGACTCTACCCTCACGGTGACGACCCAGTGTATCAGGTGTACCGAGAGCGTCTAGCAGACTCAGTATACGAGCATTACGCAATGGTTATCTTGCGCAGCAGTTCAACATCAGGCTCTTACACTCGTACCTCTAAGAGTGGTTTTGCTTCCAACGTCGTTCAGGCCGTCCAGTTTGCTGCGTTTGAGGTCCTCATTGAGCTATGCTATAACGAGATCCGGATATAGACCCACCCAGGTTTCTACTACTATCCATCCCTGCACGACAACGGCCATGTCCGTTTTCCTATCATTGATCCAGCGGCCGATAGTGCTACCAGCCACCTTTCTCGCTATATCACCGCTAGTTATGTCCTGATTCACAAGCTGGCTTGAGAGATGACTCGTGCTCGCACTGCTTTAGTAGCCACTAGGTCCTATCCCGCTCCCCCTTCCATGAGATTTACTCCTTACATTGCACCCGGTTCTAGCTCGCCCGTTCCCCCGGTTACTCCTCCGAGTAGCTCGGGCACCTCGACTGTGACTCCCCATAGTGCTCCTGCCGAGTGGGCTTCCATTCTCGCTACCCCCGCATCCCCTATGCTCCAGCCTCATCCTGCACCTGCCCCTAAGGGAGAGCCGTCGAGGCAGCACCGTCATGTTACCTTTAACCCAAAGGTCTTTGTTAACGTCGTCATTTTGGGATCTGAGTCCGGCTCAGGAGGTGACCCAGCAGGACCGGTAGAGCACTAGAGCGTCAGAGTATCCGTAGTTGTCATGTTGATGTAGGGATGTAGTCGTACGTGTCATGATGTTTTGTTTCATGTATGAGAGTTGTCGAACCCGTCATGATGTTTATCTTTCATGTATGAGTCTATGTACAATTATGTTGGAACTTCTTATTATTCGCTTTGTTTTTCACTGTTTTCTTACGGGTTTGTCGCTGGCTCTTCTTTCCATTTTTGGATGTTGCTCTTCTCGGTTGTTTTATATTGGGAAAAACAAACAGTAGGATGACGCGGGGAGGCAGCAGTAGTCACGCTTGTGAGGATGTCCCTATTTGTCGCTCAACGAGACAGGCAGCACATTCCCCTGAGCCGTATTCTCCACCACCGCCTCCACCCTCCACAAAACAAATTATGCGCATCTTTGAAAAAAGAAGGAACAATGATCTGATTGAGCTGTTGAAAAGTGTGCAAGCTATGGTTGGGCAGAATGGAAATCAGAATGGTCATCACTCCAAGCTGTTAGATTTTCAGAGGACCAAACCTCCCAGTTTCAGCCAAGTTATCGATCCTTTGGAAGCCGATGATTGGTTGAGGACTATTCAGAAAAAGCTTGAGGTTGCTCGCACTGAAGAAGTGGACAAGCTTCCGTTTGCTACACACTATGTTGAAGGAGCTGCTGCTATATGGTGGGATAATGCTAAGGCCATGTGGCCTGCGGATGAAGAAATCACTTGGATTAAATTCAAGGACCATTTTCGCAAATATCATATTCCCCCTGGTATTATGAAGGTCAAGTTACATGAATTCCTCACGCTCACCCAAGGAAGCCTGTCAGTAAGTGAGTATCTGCATAATTTCAACCATTTAGCCCGTTATTCTCTCTATGATGTGGCCACAGAAGAAAGAAAGATCGACAGATTTCTTGGAGGACTGAACCAGCACCTCAGATGCACTCTCAGTATGTTTGATTTCCCAGATTTCCAAACTCTGGTAAACAAGGCCCTCATTGCTGAAAGGGAACACAAGCTTGTGCACGACAGTAAGCCCACTAATAATGATCATAAGCGCAAGTGTGGGCCTAAGAAGGATGGACAACCGATGCAGAAGGCTCGTACTTGGTAGCAGACTCAGGTTGAGTACAAACGCAATTGGCTGCAGAATGTTAACAAGACCACTACTCAAGTCAAGAATGCCGTGACCAGCCCGGTGCGCAAAGAGTGTCAGCGCAACAATTCGTGTTTCAATTGTGGACAAACCAGACATTATGCCAGACAGTGCCCCAAGAGCGGTAAGCCAACTACTCCATTCAGGTCGCAAGTCAACCACATGGGGCCATATCCTGTCCAGAAGATCATCCAAGGGCAAATTTTACCACCTCTCTGCAGACGAAGCCCAAGAGGACCAAGAAGTCGTCATTGGTATGTTTCCTGTTAATAGCATACCTGCAATAATTTTATTTGACTCTGGGGCTTTTAACTCTTTTATTTCGTGGAGTTTTGTTGCCCAAACCAAATTTCCTTGTTCGATTTTGGGAAAGAGCATGATGGTACAATCCCCAGGATCCGTGCTCAGAAGCAATCTAGTCTATCGTAATTTGGAAATTGGTATCAAGGGAGTCAGCTTTCCAACTTCTTTGATAGTCATCGAGTCTGCCAATTTGGATATTATTTTGGGGATCAACTGGTTGACCCAATATCAATTATGCATCAACTGTGCGACCAGAGAAGTCACCTTGACAAGTCAGGAAGGTCGAGCTACAAAATTCTATGCCCGCAGAAGCATACCCAAGAAAGAAATGGTCTACATAGCTGCAGCTGAAGAGTTGGATTTAATTCCTGTGGTCAGTGAGTTTCTAGATGTATTTCCTGAGGAATTACCCGGAATGCGGCCAGACCGAGAGCCTGAGTTTGCAATTGACCTTGTGCCCGGGATTGCACCGTAATATAAGAAGTATTATCGGATGTCGTCCTCAGAATTAGTGGAATTAAAGAAACAGCTTGACGAGATGCTTCAGAAAGGATATATCCATCCAAGCTCTTCACCATGGGATCACCCACAATATTCGTGGACAAGAAAGACGGCAGTCTTCAAATTTGTGTGGACTACTGTTAGTTGAAAGATGTCACTATCAAAAACAAATATCCGCTTCCAAGAATTGATGATTTATTCGATCAACTCAGCGGGGCAAAAGTATTTTCCAAGATTGATTCGAGGACCGGATATCATCAGCTAAAAATCAATAAGGAAGATATTCCTAAGATCCCGTTCACTACTCGATACGGTCTTTATGAATACACCGTCATGTCATTCGGCCTCACCAACGCCCCCGCTTTCTTCATGCATATGATGAATAAAGTATTCATGGATTTCTTGGATAAGTTTGTGGTGGTTTTCATCGATGACATCCTCATATACTCAAAAGAGTTAATTGCACTATTGGTACATAAACTTGCGGCGCGGGTACAATCTCATACAAAAACTTACAAAATGACTCAAACTAGCCCCTAAACTTGCTTTACGGGAACAAACTGATACAAATTAGTCAAAACCTACCACGTCGGCTCTAGGAACTTGGCCCACGTCCAGGTTAATTTACAGGAACCCCCGCTGTATGATGTAAATAGATCCCCGAGTAGCCTAGCCAGCCTCTCTGTTCGCCATGCACCAGCCAAATCCCTAGGCATTCTTCTCTGTTCTTCCCGCAAATTCACACTCGGCCAAGGCAGCCTTCCTCTCAAGCCAAATCCCTAACCCTTGACAGTAGCAACGACCGCGGCAAGGATGGGAGAAGGTGGCTTGCCATGACACGGCATCCCCGTCAGCGGATATTCAGCCCCTCCTCGTGGGCGCATGGCCCATGGGTGGTGGCGGTGGAAATGTCGGTCCCGACGGTGGCCTGGGTGACGGTTGTACTGAAGAATGGTGGGTGACATTTGAGCTTCATTTCGGCTCAAAAAAAGTTCGGGGGTTCTTTTCTATTCGTAATTTCTCGTGTCCTACAATATGCGACTTTGAGCAGAACTCAACATTTTTTGCAGAGTCAAATGCAAACGGCCACTGAGTATGATTTTGATGGGTTTATTCCACCATTTGAGTATTGCCCTAACTTTTGTGACGTTGAGAAGGAGAATTGTGGGCATTTTTGTAGCCCTGTTCTTAGAGTGTGTACAGAAGGATTCGATGTAGGGCGTAGGTTTCTAGCCTGTTCATCTAAGGTATGTCAATAGTGGTAGTGAAAAGATTTAAACGACACATGTTTTAGTCACAAAACTATGAAAGTAAACACATCACAAGATTATGAGCACACAACAACAACTCCACTTAAGCAGAACACTACTTTCTGCAACTCTAAACATCACACCCAACACCGGTTTCAGTAAACAATGACAAGCGGGCGGAAATACGCCTTTCATCTACCGACGCCTGATTATTAACCATACGCACCACAGAAAAACCACATGCGGGTGAATATACCACTGAACAAACCAGATGAAAACCCTAGTGATAAGAGACACTGATAGAGGGGGAACAATCCAACATAGAAGAAGGAAGGTGATTTCATACCGTAGTCTCGCAGAAACTCGCCAATGCCGCGAGGACGCGGCTCCATACAACGTCAATCTCGTTCGCGGCGACCATAGCACCTCCGGCAACGAGAAACAGAAAGGGAGGGGCCGATGAGAAACGAAAACCGAAGTGACCGGTGTGTGCCTCTCATCCTACGGGCAGGTTTCAGACTAATTTGTATCAGTTTGTTCCCGCAAAGTAAGTTTAGGGGCTAATTTGAGTCAATTTGCAAGTTTTTGTATGAAACTGTACCCGCGCTACAAGTTTATGTATCAGTAGTGTAATTAACTCCACTCAAAAGGTGAAGAAGAGCACAAGGGACATCTCAGGGCAGTCTTGCAAAGACTCCATGACCATCAGCTATACGCAAAATTCAACAAATGTGAATTTTGGCTCAAGCAAGTCGTATTTTTGGGGCATGTTCTTTCAGCAGAAGGCATAGCTGTGGACCCAGGCAAAGTAAAGGACGTGCTTGATTGGACAACACCCACGATAGTTACTGAGATCTGGAGTTTCCTTGGATTAGCCGGGTACTACCGCCGATTCATTGAAGGATTCTCTAAGATTGCCAAGCCAATGACAGAACTCCTCAAAAAGGATAAGAAATTTGAATGGACTGAGGACTATGAGAAAAGCTTCAATGAGTTAAAGACCAGGTTGACAACAACACCTGTGTTGACCCTTCCAGACATCTACCGCAGCTTTAATGTATACTGTGACACATCCAGGAAAGGTATTGGATATGTACTCATGCAAGATGGCAAGGTTGTAGCATACGCATCTTGACACTACGACCTCACGGAGGGAACTATCCAACACATGATATGGAATTGGCCGCAGTTGTCCATGCATTAAGAATTTGGAGGCACTATCTCATTGGCAAAAGATATTAGATATTTAACGACCACAAGAGTCTCAAGTGTATATTCACCCAACTGGATCTGAACCTCCGACAACGAAGATGGCTTGAGTTGGTCAAGGATTATGATCTTGGAATCAATTACCATCCCGGTAAGGCCAATGTTGTTGCCGATGCTCTCAGCTGCAAGCCTGCCAGTCTTAATGCCATGATGGAGTCCTTCCCTCCCGAACTCCAAGAAGAGATCGCTCAGCTTAACTTGGTTATTGTTGATTCTGGCCTTACCAATACATTGGAAATTACTCCTACCCTCGAAGAAGAGATGCGCATGGCCCAGCAAGATGACCCAGTCCTCCAACACCATGACAGGCGTATGCAAGAAGGCAAGACCCAGGATTTCTCTAAGGATAAGAAAGGTACCCTAAGGTTTCGCAGACGGATTTGCGTACCTGAGCAAGCAGACCTGAGAAAGAAAATCTTGGTAGAAGTGCACGAATCTTCATACTCAATCCACCTAGGAGGTACCAAAATGTATGAAGACCTTCGACAGATATTTTGGTGGGATGGAATGAAGAAAGACATCGCTTATTTTGTCGCTTGTTGCGATATATGCAACAAAGTGAAGGTGGAACATCAGAAACCCACTGGACTTCTTCAACCTCTACCCGTTCCGCAATGGAAGTGGGACGATGTCTGCATGGATTTTGTCACCGGCCTACCAAGGACTCACTGAGGCAATGATGTAGTATGGGTTGTGGTGGACACACTAACAAAGGTAGCACACTTTATTCCCATCTGAACCACCTATCGAGCCGATCAACTCGCACAGTTATATGTGTCCAGAATAGTCAGTTTGCAAGGAGTGTCAAGAACTATCACTTCCGACAGAGGTTCGCTCTTTACCTCCGCGTTCTGGTCACGTCTCCATCAAGCTTTAGGGACCGCACTAAAATACAACACAACCTATCATCCTCAAACAGACGGGAAGACTTAGCGAGTAAATAAAATACTTGAAGATATCCTCCGAGCATGTGCTTTGGCCCAAGGACCCAAGTGGGAAGATTGTCTGCCTTATGCCGAGTTCTCTTACAACAACAGTTTCCAGACTAGCCCGAAGATGTCACCGTATGAAGCTTTGTATGGCCGTAAGTGCCACACTCCTCTAAACTGGTCTCAAACCGGAGATAGCCGTATTTTCGGGACTAACTTAATGATGGAGGCTGGAAAGCAAGTCAAGGAGATCCGAGATAGAATGCAATTGGCTAAGTCCCGACAAAAGAGTTATTATGATGCAAAGCACAATCAGATCAGTTTTGAACCTAGAGAGTATGTGTACCTCCAAGTCACACCCATGAAAGGAGTCAAGAGATTTCAGACCCAAGGAAAATTGGCACCTAGATATATAGGTCCGTTCCCAGTTATGTCCAGGGTTGGTACTGTTGCTTATCAGTTGGAACTGCCACCAGAATTGTCAGAGGTGCATCATGTGTTCCATGTCTCTCAACTAAGAAGGTGTATCTCGCCACCGGAGAAAATGACTAATATGGCAGAGATAGAGCTTGCTAAGGATTTCGGCCCTGTTTGGTTCAACTTTTATTGACGGATTCCACTGCAGCGCAGCAGAATCTGAACCAAAGGGCGAACCCAGCAGAATCCGATTCCAGAAATCTGCTGCCAAAATCTGAACCAAAAGCAGAAGCAGCCAAGGACGTGCTTTCCAAAATCTGATTCCTTCGCGGGCCAAAATCTGAAAAAGCTGTATCAGCTGATTTGCCAAATAACCTACATCTTTATCACATCATATTTTCCACAGCTATTTTTCCACAACAGATTTTTCACAGCTGCTTTTAGAAATCCACAGCCGAACCAAACAGGATCTTAACCCATGAGGAGAAACCATTCCGAATATTGGATGAAACAGAAAGAGTCACTCGCAGCAAGGTGATAAAATTTATATGGTTCAGTGGGAGCATCACACTGTGGAAGAAGCAACCTAGGAAAGAGAGGAATTTAAGGGCAACATATCCAGAATTGTTTTCCCGCGCAAAAGAATCTCGAGGATGAAATTCATCCTAAGTGGGGGAGGTTTGTGACAGCCTGGTTTTTGTCCTCTTTCTTTTTCTGGATTTTCTTGCCATTTGATTTGCATTTGAAATTTTTGAATCAACTCAGTGGACTTAAACACTTGGGCATGTCCTTGATTTTCACCCAAGTGACCTATCTCTCTCTGATAAATCCCAAAATGGCCCTAGGAATATTTTTCATAAATGAAAAATATTCATTTTCTCTTCTAAACCTCACTTCAGCAAACTATGCTCCAAAGTAACCCTCATTTTTCTTGCCCACAAAAATCTAAGAAAATTCCCAAATATTCTTTGAACCTTGGCACACCTCCTTGAGCAAAAATATTGCATAGGTTTTGGAATATTTTTTCTACAGAAAATCATTTCTGTTCTAGACAAAAAATGCACTTTGTAGATGAAGTGTATTTTTCCTTGATCCAATGAAGCTGAAATTTTTAGGGCTTCATTACCCTCCTAAGAAGGTACTAACCACCAAAGATCAGCCCTAAACTCCCTAGATTTTTATAAGTTAACTCCACAAGTTTCTATCCAGAAACTTGCCAGGAAGAAACCCACTCGCACAACCCACTTGTGATCAACTCAAAGCATTGGCGCAACCCAAACCATCAAGGACTACACGCCAGACATGAATTTATTGCATTGCGCGGCGTGATGCCAGAGTTCACGCGGTGACCACGTTCAGCCAAGCGTGCTGGCATTCGTCCAACGCGCCCCGTGTCGCTCCCGAGTCTCTGTTGAGCTCGTGCTCGCTTCCCATCTTTCCGCGCCTTGCCAAACCTCGCCACAATCGCCGTCCCGACGCCCTTAACTCCCCTGGCACTCACCAACGCTGGAGCTCGCCGCAGCGGGCATGAGCATGACGCGGCCAAGCACATAGTGCGCTCGTGCCACTGTGCTCGTGGCCACCCGCGCTCATGTGCTCGTCCCCGTCCTCCCACAGTTGCCGCATGAGTTGCGTCTCCTTCTCCCCCTCTCACTGACGCCTCTCTTTACCGGACACCGCTTCCAGAGAACTCCGGCAGAGCCCGAGCCCCTCTCCTCCCTCGCCTATAAATAAGGCCCCTCCCCAGCCTCTCCGAGCATTACCACACACTCACAGATCCACCACAACGCCGTAGATAGCCGTAGCCCGGCCGGGCAGGCCTCTGGCCGTCGTCCCCTACCAGAGTTAGCTGGCGATGCCCACTGCTGTCCCTCACCTATCCAGAGCCGCTCGAGCTCGACCAACTTCTCCGGGGTGCTCCTGGTGATCCACTGATCGCGCTGGTGCAGTTGGAGCCCCTGGGAATGCCTTGCCTCGCCAGAATTGTCTTCTCCGACGAGCGCCCGCCGCGGACGCCTATGGAGACGACTACCGCGACCAACTCTGACCACCCCTCGCCAAGGTCCGGGTACGTATGGGTTTGTCGGAGTCTTGCGCGTCCATCCCCCACCTCCACGGCGGCAGCCGGCCTCTCTTTGCCGAAGAATCGGTGGAGAACCACCGCCCCTCCTCTGTTTCCTCTCCCCCCTCTAAAACATGACCACAGGGGCCCACTATCAGCCTCTCAGCCGCGGACGAAGCGGTATGAGTGGTGGCGCCCCGCGGAAATACGCGTTCGACGTCACCCCCCTTGTCTTTTTCTTTTTATTTCAATGTAACTCAGTTTGACCAGGAGCTTTGACCGACCATAACTTTTAAACCATAAGTCCAAATGAATTGATTCTTTTTGCATTGTGTTTGTGTTGAAATATTCTAGCATCATACAAAAGTTGAGATTTTTCTCTGCTGCCTAGAATTTCTGGTGAATTTCAGAAGTGTTCTTGATATTTTCTTTTTGTGGTTTTAATTATTTTCAGAGGGAGAAGCTTGTCTTGAGGAGAACCAGGAGGAGTGTTGTAACGCCCCGAGTCCGATGCACCAGGTGTCTTCCAATTATTCGCCATCGCTGCCATGTCATTCACTTGCGTGTTACATCTTTGCCATGTCATCGTATGCATTTCATCTGCATGTTTGTCAAAACTTGCATCCGGTCATTTTCTCCGTTGTCCATTTCGGAATCCGACACTCTCACACGCGCCCGCGACACCTCCGAAATATTATTCTATAAGTGGAATAAAAATGTTCTTGGAATGGGATGAAAGTTGGCGTGAGGTGTTGTTATAGTGTAGGTATACCACCTGCCAAATTTCATCTCATTCGGAGTCCATTTGATAACCCAACCGTTAAACATATAGCGGCACCGTTGCTGGTCAGACGTCGGACATTTTCGGTCTCCGAAAACCCATGCCGGGCCGCTTTCTCTTCTCTCCTCTCAGCCCGAGACCTCTCCTACACACCCACTAACCCCACCTAGGCCCAACCAACCCCCCTCTCGACCGGTGCCGTCCGATCTTGATTGGAGGGTTCAGAAATGCTCCTAAACCCCCTAACCCAAGCCTTTCCCTATTTAAACACCCCCACATGCCAATTTTGGCCTCCTCCAACCCCACCTTGTTTTCCGCACCCACAATCATCAGCCACCGCCGCCCTCTTCATGTTCCGCGCCGGCCACCTCCTCAGCGCCACTTGGCGACTCGCCAGTGGGCGCGCCACCTCCAGCTGACCCCCTCCAGCCACTCAGAGAAGGCCACGCGTCCCCTGCCTCCCCGCGCTGTCGTGGCCCACCCAGGCACGGGGCAAGCCCGCGGAGCCCATCGGGGCCCACGCGCCGCCGCCTTTGATCTAGATCGGGAGAGCCTCGATCTCTCCTCCCTCACATCCCCGCCATTCGCCGTCGGCGACCAAGGCCGCCGGAGCACGCCCGCAGTCAACCACCTCGACCCCAGGTCGCGCCACCGACATTCCTTCTGCTTCCCTCCTCTGCTCTCCCTCTCAGCTGGCCTCTCCCCGTGCGCCTGCAGGACGTCGCCCGCTGTCTCCATCCCTCGCAGCCGGACCTCCCCGAGCTCGCTGCCGTCTGCCCATATCCAGCCTACTGGAGCCCCGACGTCGCCCCTCCTCGGCGGATCTGGCGTCTCCGCGGGTAGACCGTCCTGGATCCGGTCTGCCCGACCCCCTCCGTCCCTTCTTCGCCGGCTCCGGCCGCCGCCTCGCCGGAGGTCGCCGTCGGTCGCCATGGCCTCTGCTTCGCCTCTTCCTTGCCTCGGCCACCTCTGCCACTGCCGCGTGGGCCCCAGTCGCCGGGCGTGTCCGACCGGGCACGGACATGTCCGCCCGAGTTCTCCTCCTCGAGGGTATGTTTTCTTCTAAGTCATTTTTCTGAAAACTTCATGTATGCATGTTTGCTTGGCCATAACTGTGTGCATATTGATCCATTTGGGGTGTATGATAACTGTTTGCATGCCTGCTAGTGATCATCTTGATGCCTTAATCCTCGTTGTAAAAGTGCTAAATGTTATAACCTGTTGAAGTTGACATAACTTGCTGATTTGTCTTTTTCATAGCATTTTGTGTGTTTGTATTTTGAGCATCATGTCAACATGTTTTAGGAGCATCTTCATGCCATCTTCACAGTGGTGCCATCCATGTATTTTTACGTGCCCTGTGGTGACTAGCACAAGAATGCAAAGTGTGCCACTTGATGTTTGCTGTTTTCTGAGACTTGCAAAAATCTATTAAGTCTGTAACTGTTACATTATGTTGCCATGTTAACTTGATGCTACCGTCAATTCCATGCGTAATCTGGAGATGCCTAGTTGACATGTTTTGGTGTCCATGTTATGCTCTATCATTCCATGCCATTTGATACCTCATATATGTCCTGTAGCATATGTTTTCATTGCCATGAACATGTCTAAATGATGTTCCAGTTTTCTGTTAACTTCAAGATGCCATGTTGTGGTCTTGTTATTAATTAATCTATGCCTCTTTTGGATATGCCCCAATTACATGATTAGAAGTATGCTATCATTAATTTGTCCACATGCCAAGTTTGATAATTTTGGACTTCATATGACCTCTGTTCCAAGCTTGCAAGCATGCTATGCTGATGTTGTTGTTTTACACTTGCTGAAACCGTTACAACATTCAAACTTGTCTTGATGGTTCCCACTAGTCCATGAGCCATATGTTTATGATTCCTTGATGTTATTTGATCTTTGTTATGTGTCTTTGATGCCATACCCTTGGTTTCCATATAACTTGCTGTAGTTTGTCTCTTTCTTGCTCTCAAGTTGCCATCATGCTAAATCTGTCTTAGCAGTATGTTCCATTTTGCAAAATCATAGTAATTACTCCATGCATCATATGAATTTGTGCCCATGGACTAAGTTGAAGTATAGCATGTCTAGTACATTCCCATGTCTTTTGCATAATTATTAAAGTTGCTATGCTTGCTGTTATGTGCCTTGAAAGTCAGCATCATAATGTTATTGTTTTGCATTCCCAGATTTCCTCTTTAAGTCTGAGAATCAGCTTATATCATGTTTGCATCTTGCCTTGATGATTTCCATGAACCTGTTGCTCATATGGTTATGCCATGTTGTGTGTATTGAGGTCCATGATACGCACTAGCATGCATGATTTTGCTTGCCTTGTTCTTGAACTGTAGCTTAATTATTTCTTGCCTCCAACATGCCATCGTATAAATTCTGCTCATGCATATGCTATGTTTTTCACTAAGTCACAATCTTTGTTATCAAGTTGCTTTTTTGCATTGATCATCTTCGATTAATCTTGATGCCAATGAACCTGAACCTTAATGATATTTGAAGCATGTTGTCTGTACTTTGAGTGAATATCATATTTATGCCCATATGTTTCCTGTAGCATGTTGTTTTCTTGATTGCAAAGTGCTTAGTTGCTGTTTTGGGCAGATTGTGTTCGAAACTTGTATTGAGTGTATGTGTTGAACCGTGGCTCCGTTTGGAGCATTCTCTACACGAAACTTGCTTGGTTTTGCATGTAGTTTCATCTTGCCTTGTTGCATTCTTGGTTTGGACATGTGTGCTTGATGTTTGAATGCATTTTGCATCAATGCCATGTTTAACTTGTATTGCTCATATCTTCTAGGTCGTAGCTCCGAATTAAATGAATTTTATATGTAAATTGACTAGAAAGGCGCATAGATCATCATGGTGCACTTCAACTTGCTGTTTAACAACTTAAACATAATGTGTTATTCATATCTGGACCAATTTGGAAATTTGCATATGAGGAGTTTCTGGAATTGTTATATGTTGTTTCTGGCCTCATTTAACCTGGCTTTGATGTGTTGTTCTTGTATACATCATCTCTTGCCATGAGTAGCATCATGTAGCCTTGTCATGCATCATATTTGGTTGAGCATCATGTTGTGTTTATGTGTTGCGTGTTTACCATGTTGTTTGCTTCTTTCCGGTTGTGTTTCTTCTCGATAGTTCCTGTTTCGTTGTGATCGTGAGGATTCGTTCGACTACACTTGGTTCGTCTATGTTGGTTTTTCTTCTTCATGGACTCGATATTCTTCCTAGCGAGATTTCAGGCAAGAGGACTATCACCTTGGATCTCACTACTATCTTTGCTATGCTAGTTGTCTCGATGCTATCACTATGTCGCGCTACCTACCACTTGTTTATCAAGCCTCCCAAATTGCCATGATAGCCACTAACCTTTTTCACCATCCTAGCAAACCATTGTTCGGCTATGTTACCGCTTTTCTCAGCCCCTCTTATAGCGTTTCTAGTTGCAGGTTGTTCCATGTTGGGACATGGATATCATGGATATCTTGGGATATCACAATATCTCTTATTTAATTAATGCATCTATATACTTGGTAAAGGGTGTAAGGCTCGGCCTTTTGCCTGGTGTTTTGTTCCACTCTTGCTGCCCTAGTTTCCGTCATACTAGTGTTATGTTCCTTGATTTTGCGTCCCTAACACGGTGAGAGTTTATGGGCCCCTCTTGATAGTTCGCTTTGAATAAAACTCTTCCTGCAAGGCCCAACCATGGTTTTACCATTTGCCTAATAACAACTAAAAACTTGCATAGGGACTTTCTGGACCCCGTGGACTTAATCAACCCCCTGGGCCAGTGCTCCTCATGAGTGTTGGTCCAAAATGGCAGTAGTCGAGGCCACCAATGGGTGTGCCAGCCAGAAACTTAGCCAATCTGATCGTGGCCTGAGACAAGATACACGCGGCTACTATCAAGGTGTCGACACGTCGGGAGGTCTTGCTGGACTTGTTTTACCATTGTCGAAATGTCTTGTGCATTGGGATTCCGAGTCTGATCGAAGGGTCTCGAGATGGAGGATTGTCTCCACGGATCGTGATCTTGTCATGGGCTAAGTTGGGACACCCCTGCAGGGTTTGAACTTTCGAGAGCCGTTCCCATGGTTATGTGGCAGATGGGAATTTGTTAATGTCCGGTTGTAGTGAACTTGAATTTGTTAATATCCAGTTGTAGTGAACTTGAACTAAAATACACCAACCGTGTGTGTAACCATGATTGTCTCTTTTCGGGGAAGGTCGAGAGGAGAACATGGTTGGGTTATGTTTGAACGTAAGTAGTTTGGGATCACTTCTTGATCATTAATAGTTTGCGACCGTTTGCGTAGTTTCTCATCATACTCTTGTATTCGTAAGTTAGCCACCATATTATGCTTAGTCGCTTGCTGCAACCTCACCACTTACCATTTCCTACCCATTAAGCTTTGCCGAGTCCTCGTGGCTCACAAATTACTACAACAACAGTTGCAGGTACAGGTAATGTGATGATCATGACATGAGAGCGATGTTTACTTGTTTTGGAGTTCTTCTTCTTATTCGTCGATCTTGGGATAGGCTCCTGGCCGGCAGCCTGGGCTAGCATGGTGGATGTTGTTTGAGTTTCTGTTTGTGTTTCATCCGTAGTCGGATGTTGTTCTCATGTATGATGTTCTATGTATTCTTGTGGCATTGTATGCCTTTGTATGTATCCCCAACTATTATGTAATGGTACGATGTAATGATATCCACCTTGCAAGAAGCATGTCAATATGTGGTTCTATCCTTGGTGGGACCTTCGAGTTCCTTTAGGATAGAGTCGCATATTGGGCGTGACAAGTTGGTATCAGAGCCTCGACCGACCATAGGAGCCCCCTTGTTTGATCATATAGTTTGGCCGTTGTCGAGTCTAGAAGAAAACCTTTTTCAGAGTCTAGTTATATCAGAGAGTAGGAATTCTTTTACTCCTCAGTCCCTTCATCACTTTGGTGAGAAATATCGACATAGGTGTTTTGAACTACTCCTCTTCCCCTTCAATTTTTTTAGGATCACGCAGTTAGTTTTTGATCGTTGCGATGTCAGATCTTTTCAACCGATGCACTTCTCTTTGAGTTATTCGACCCTCGTTGTCTTTTATGAGACTAGTTCTCAGTTCTTTCTCAACAACATTGTTCCCCCGTATGAAGTTGTCTTTCTTTTTTCCACCCGCCCACCCTTTTTCTTCTTGAAGCTGGAGTCCGTAATCGAGTATCCATCCTACTCGTGCAAAGTCTTTGCATTCTTTCCTTAGTTACTCAACCCGTGTTTTTTTCCCTTCAAGTTATTCGTCGGTTCCCCAGTTCAAGTTGCCTTTGTTTTCCCCCCCCCCCCCCCCCTTTTCTCCCCGGGTCCGAGCCTCTATTCGAGCATCAATTTCATTCATGCGGAACCTCTTCAGTTTTTCCTCAATTGTCTCAACCGGTGAATTCTCGTCTAGTTAATCATAGTTCGTCTAATTTTCTTTCCGGTGGATTCAATTCAAGTTTTCGGTGTTGATCATATTTTTTTTCCTGGACTGAAGTGTTTCCCCTTGCTCATTCGCCTCTCGCCAGTTTATCCTTCTGGAGTGCCGAAGACATCTCAGAGGATTCGTGTTTGTGTTCAAATTAATTCGAGGTTGTCACCTCATTCGAGTCTTTCAATCGTTCTGGTGCATCATTTCTCATTCAAACAATCCTTTCCAGCGGTGTTTCTTTTCAGTGGGTCCTAACCCATAGGTTTTTCCCAGGATCTTACCTGACTCTTCTAATTCTCCAAAGTTGTTCTCAAATTCTTTTTTCGAAGTGTGACGTAGGAATGGATTCCATTAGTCATATGCCTTCTCCAAGATCGCCTTCAATTCTTCTCATCGTTGGTTCAACCTTTCCTCTTTTTATTCTCCCGGAGTACCTCAACAATTCATGGTGGTGTTCCTCATCATCATTCTCAACATTTGAAGACCGAAGAAGAGTTTTTCCCCCAATCTTGTCCGTTCTCTCGAAGATTCGTGGTTCTAGCTTCATGTTATCCTCTCAAATTGTCCCGATCGTCAAGAATTCTTTTATTAAAAATTTGGAGTATTTCAGGAGTTGTTTTCCGTTTTGATTATCCGGAGGCCGTCATTTCGGAATATTTCTTCGTTCCAAGTTTTCAGCTTCGTTCTCCAATTATTCTAAACTGATGCCACTTCGTTCGTCTCCATATTCGTACCGGTGCATTGTTCAAAAATTCTGTAGTCAGCTTGTGATCTCTTTGTTCTTGTGCATCTAAATTCACTCAAGTATCTTCGTTTGTTTTCTAATTCCTTCGGGTGATTCATTCTCTTTCTTCATTCATTTTCAAATTCTTACGGTGGTTCGTTCATGATTCCTTCTCCTTTATTATCATATCAACTCATTCATTCTTTCGAGTCCTACCAGTGGTTCAGGAAGACCTTCCCAAGTTTTGCACTATATCCCCACTTTATCTTTTCCAACATGAATAAGTTGTATGCAATCCACTGCTTCTCGTAAATTTAATTGATGAAGGATAAGCATAACATAATTCTTATTCTCCTTTCATCAAGTTGATTAATTCCTTCCTGCAGAGATTTTCATGATGAATAATTTCTCGGTTCAAAGTTGTTCATATTTTCTTTTCCGGAGTTCCAAGTTTTGCTAGCTTGTCTCGTCACGAAGCTCCATCTAAATCATTGCAAGTCTTAAAATCTTATTCTTTTCATCCTTCAATTCTATCTCATCTTCCTTTTGTTACCGGAGTTCTTCACGGTGGTTCATAAGGATTTAATCCATTCTTCAAGTGTTCATCAAGATTTGTGTTGGAGGCGCACAAGTATCTTTTCCTATTGCGTCTCAAAGTGCAATTAATCCTCCGTATTCTTTTGAAGTGGAGTTTTGCATTTCTTCGTTCTTATCGGCTATTCAATCATTTCCGTTTGTGGCCGTTTATCAGCTCATAATTTTGAGATGTTTTCCATAAGCCCACAACAATCTTATTCTTGTTGTGGTTGAATTTCCAACAACTCCGTTCAATCCTTCCTTGCAAAGATGCTTTTCAAATTCAATTGTGCTAGAAGATGTCATTTTTCTTCTTCGTTCTTTTCATTCCACTCTTTCAATTCTTCCGAAGGCATTGTGTTGTTCCTATCATCAAGCATCGCTCCATCTTGTCAAGTTCATGTTCTATTCCATTCCATGTTCAACCAGATTGCTATCACAATTTTGTCGTTCTTATTCCTTTTCTATCTTGTTCTAACCGGAGTGGTTTCAGAGTCTATCTCATTCCTTGAGTTTTGGTTACTCGTCATAATCGTCATTCCTCTTTTATATTCAAGTGCTCGCTAATTTGTTCATCCTCTCTCTTGCATTCTTATTTCACCTCATCCTCTTTTCTTCCGTCTCGTTCCTAAGATCTCGGGATGAGATCTCTTGTTAGTGGAGGAGAGTTGTAACGGCCCGAGTCTGATGCGCCAGGTGTCTTCCAGTTATTTGCCGTTGTTGCCATGTCATTCGCTTGCGTGTTGCATCTTTGCCATGTCATCATATGCATTTCATCTGCATGTTTTTCCAAACTTGCATCCGGTCATTTTCTCCGTTGTCCGTTTCGGAATCCGACACTCTCACACGCGCCCGTGGCACCTCCGAAATATTATTTTATAAGTGGCATAAAAATGTTCTCGGAATGGGATGAAAGTTTGTGTGCGGTGTTGTTATTGTATAGGTAGACCGGCTGCCAAATTTCATCGCATTCGGAGTCCGTTTGATAGCCCAACTGTTAAACATATAGCGGCACCATTGCCGGTCAGACGTCGGTCGTTTTCGGTCTCCGAAAACCCATGTCGGGCTGCTTTCTCTTCTATCCTCTCAGACCGAGACCTCTCCTACACAGCCCACTAACCCCACCTAGGCCCAACCAACCCCCCCCCCTCTTGACCGATGCCGTCCGATCTTGATCGGAGGGTCCAAAAACGCTCCTAAACCCCCTAACCCTAACTTCCTCTGAACTAAGGCAAGCCACACCAACATTTGCATGGTGTCATTTCAATATTTATGATTTTCCAACTTGAATATGAGTTATTTCATGCATTTAATTATTTAAATGAATATTGCTTATGTTAGTTACTTTGTCATGGTTGAAATGCTTAGTTTGTAGTAGTGTATGAATGCATAGACTAGTATGAGGTAGTAGAAGTAGATTTGATTGTGTGATTATGATATGGTCATAATATGACTAGCATCGGTATTATTTTCATATGTGAGGAATTTATTTTAATATGTTAGTGTCATAACTAAAAATGATGAGTGTTAAAAACCAGTGAAGAAGAATCAGTAAAGTTTAGTGATGCCTAGTGCAAGTAGAAAACTTGATGATGTTGATTTGTTTACTCTAAGTGATATGTGATGCATGTCAAATGGTTGCATGTTCATGGCATATTGTGACTTGAGTTATTTTCATTCCAAGTTAAACCTGATGTTAATTCAACTTGAACTTAACATTGATCGAGTCATGGTGCCACTGAATCGAGTTTTTCCCAGTGCAACCACATCTGCCTTTATGGGAAGGCGTTTATTCGGTCCGTTGTCATGCCTCTGGTCGGTACCTCCAACGAGGGAAGGTTATGGGCGAGCAGTACCCTGGCCTAGTAAGAAGCCATAACCTTGTGTGCCCATTGTTGATTATGGTACCTTATCCCCGTTTGGGACTGTTTAAGTTTTGCCACAACGATGGCCGTTGATGTCTTTGGTAGACACGGGGCCACCCATGACTTAGCCCAGAAGGGAGTTAGCCGGAGTGGCCGGGAGAGTGTCATGGCTAGGGATGGCAATGGGTTGGGTATGGGCGGGTACAACTTCCTTCTACCCAAACCCATACACATAGAAACTTTTTATACCCACCCACTTCAACCCATGGGTATAAACTGACACCCATGCCCATACCCATCGGGTATCCTATACCCAATGGGTATCCATTGGGTACAATATATAACATTCAAATTCTTAAGAGGTAGAGAAATGGGTTCAAGATTCAAGTGATCATGGTAGAGTAGTATAGCATGTATGTGGCCTCCTCTAGTGGGTGGCCTCTTGCAGGCATCAGGGGAGTATGAGCAGTGGTTTGGTGGAAGGCCGACGTAGTGGAAGACGGTGGTGGGAATTGCGGATCGCTGGATTGAGTGTTCGACAAGAGTCTGGTAGCGAAGAGTCGATATTTCATCTTTTTGAGGAGTCACATAGGACGTATGAGGAGTGGCGAGTAGGTGATTATGAGCCTATGAGCTATGACTTGTTTAAGGAATACGGGATTTAGGGCTGGACCATATGAGTTGGATGTTAACCCCAATTGTTATAGGAGTTATTTTCATTCATTAATTTTTTCTAGGTATCCATTGGGTTACCCATGGGCTCAATTTCTTACCCATGCCCTACCCATATACTTTGCGGGTATGGGTACCCATTACCCGTGGGTAGAAAATCTCTTCAAGTCTTGCCCATACCCATTGTTTTCGGGTAGGGTACCTGCGGGTACCAATACCCATGGGCAAAACTGCCATCCCTAGTCATGGCAATGGGAGGGTTCTGTCAGAATGCCATTGGTTCACCCGAATGGGAAGACGAGGCCATGGGTTCCGTGATGTGGGTACAGTGTGCAAACCTCTGCAGAGTGTATATTAAATCTATCGAGAGTCGCGTCCTCGGTTATGGACATAGTTCGTGAGTAAGTTACACCATGGATCAACATTAATAAGTAATCTTGCACACTAAATTTATATGCTTGGCACTGCTTAAGTGATGATATTTGTGAGATCATGAATATGATAGTTGTGGGAAGCAAGGTGTTGATTTCGTTTGTGATCCGGGCATGATCACCATTTGGTTACGAGGTAACCCATTTGGTAAGAGAGTCCGAGGGACTCAATGCACAAGTTTGATTTCACTGTATCAGTAGTGTGTTATTGCGTTGCATTTAACTTGATAAATTGTCATGATATTGTTTGCCATTATGTTTATGCTTGTTGTGAGCCTGCAAGTACATTCAATGTACTGACCTCGCGTGTCATAACAGATTTCAGGAAAGTCTTACTAGATCGGAGTGCTTCCCGTGTCTAGATCGTGTCCACATCGGTGTCCCTGTGCTATGGAGTTCCGCTTCGTCGTCGGTCCACTGCCGCGTAGTTATCGTGATCAAGGCCCTTTCATGTTCATTAAATAATATACATATTTTTCAGATGCATCGTGTGTGCCGCTTGGCCTTGTTACTTGATGTAATATCGAACTTATGTTTCTGCTAGCATCAATAAACCGGTTGTTTTCTGTACCAAGATGTTGTGTGTTGCCAGAAGACTTGATTTGTGGGCTGGCAATACAAGGTAAACCGGTCGCTCTGAGCCGGGGTGCCACAACGCTTGGTATCTGAGCCGCGCTAACTGTAGGACATGCTAGACCGCCGACGCGTTAGTTGAACGTTAGCTAGCTTAAAATTGAGTGCTGGTAGTGTTTGCATCTGATTGCTACATTGCATGCAGTTGGTTTATTATTATTTCTAACCGACTAATGGTTGTGAGTTTAGATGGCTCCAGTGCCGTATGTGTGCTAGTTGGAGCTGCTACTGTACACTACACCGCACCTTCTTCAGAATGTATGGAGTTGACTCTACCCTCACGGTGACGACCCAGTGTATCAGGTGTATCGGGAGCGTCTAGTAGACTCAGTATACGAGCACTACGCAATGGTTACCTTGCGCAACAGTTCAACATCAGGCTCTTACACTCGTACCTCTAAGAGTGATTTTGCTTCCAACGCCGCTCGGGCCGTCTAGTTTGCTGCGTTTGAGGTCCTCATTGAGCTATGCTATAACAAGATCCAGATGCAGACCCACCCAGGTTTCTACTACTATCCATCCCTACACGACGACGGTCGTGTCCGTTTTCCTATCATTGATCCAGTGGCCGATAGTGCTACCAGCCACCTTTCTCGCTATATCACTGCTAGTTATGTCCTGATTCACAAGCTGGCTTGAGAGATGACTCGTGCTCGCACCGCTTTAGTAGCCACTAGGTGCTATCCCACTCCCCCTTCCATGAGATTTACTCCTTATACTGCACCCGGTTCTAGCTCGCCCGTTCCCCCGGTTACTCCTCCGAGTAGCTCGGGCACCTCGACTGTGACTCCCCATAGTGCTCCTGCCGAGTGGGCTTCCCTTCTCGCTTCCCCTGCAGCCCCTATGCTCCAGCCTCATCCCGCACCTGCCCCTGAGGGAGAGTCGTCGAGGCAGCGCCGTCGTGTTACCTTTAACCCGAAGGTCTCTGTTAACGTCATCATTTTGGGATCTGAGTCTGGCTCAGGAGGTGACCCAGCAGGACCGGCAGAGCACTAGAGCGTCAGAGTATCCGTAGTTGTCATTTTGATGTACGGATGTAGTCGTACGTGTCATGATGTTTTGTTTCATGTATGAGAGTAGTCGAACCCGTCATGATGTTTATCTTTCATGTATGAGTCTATGTATAATTATGTTGGAACTTCTTCTTATTATTCGCTTTATTTTTCACTATTTTCTTTCGGGTTTGTCGCTAGCTCTTCTTTCCATTTTTGGATGTTGCTCTTCTCAGTTGCTTTATATTGGGAAAACAAACAATACGATGATGTGGGGAGGCAGCAGCAGTCAAGCAATATAATGAAAGCACGAAGACTAATAGCAGCTAGGTAGTACAGATCGGAATGAAGACAGTATAAAGACAAACATGTAATAGTCTTCGCACAGTGAAGTCAAACAAATCAGGCAAGCAAGCAATGGCTTCACGAAGACAAACTGAAATGTAAAGGAAATGGGGGATAGAACCAATAGCTTGGTGAAGACAAGGATTTGGTAGACCAGTTCCAATTGCCGTGACAACTCTACGTCCAGTTAGGGAGGCTGAGATTGAACTTAGAAGACCACGTCTTTGATGTCGCTTGAAGCTATGTCGGTATTTCCCCAAAGAGGAAGGGATGATGCAGCACAACGGCGGTAGGTATTTCCCTCAGATATGAAACCAAGGTTATCGAACCAGTAGGAGAACCAAGCAACACAACATAAACAACACCTGCACACAAATAACAAATACTCGCAACCCGACGTGTAAAAGGGTTTGTCAATCCCTTTTCAGGTAACGGTGCCATAAATTGGCAAACGAACATGAGAGAGTTGTAAATATTGATAGATCGAACGCCAAATAAAATAAATTGCAGCAAGGTATTTTTGTATTTTTGGTTTAGTAGATCTGAAAATAAAAGGCAAATAAAATAGATCATGAAGGCAAATAATACGAGAAAGAGACTCGGGGGCCGTAGGTTTCACTAGTGGCTTCTCTCGAGAAAAATAGCAAATGGTGGGTAAACAAGTTACTGTTGGGCAATTGATAGAACTTGAAATACTCATGACGATATCCAGGCAATGGTCATTATATAGGCATCACGTCCAAGATTATTAGACCGACTCCTGCCTGCATCTACTACTATTACTCCACACATCGACCACTATCTAGCATGCATCTAGTGTATTAAGTTCATGGAGAAACGGAGTAATGCAATAAGAACGATGACATGATGTAGACAAGATGCATCTATGTAGAGATAGACCCCATCGTTTTATCCTTAGTAGCAACGATACAAACATGTCTGTTCCCCTTCTGTCACTGGGATCAAGCACCGTAAGATCGAACCCACTACAAAGCACCTCTTCCCATTGCAAGATAAATAGATCAAGTTGGCCAAACAAAACCCAAATACCAGAGAAGAAATACAAGGCTATAAGAAATCATGCATATAAGAGATCAAAGAAACTCAAATAACTTTCATGGATATAAAAAGATAGATCTGATCATAAACTCAAATTTCATCCGATCCCAACAAACACACCGCAAAAAGAGTAACATCATATGGATCTCCAAAGACCATTGTACGGAGAATCAAACAAGAGAGAGGAAGCCATCTTGCTACTAACTACGGACCCGAAGGTCTACAGAGAACTACTCACGCATCATCGGAGAGGCACCAATGGAAGTGGTGAACGCCTCTGTGATGGTGTCTAGATTGGATCTGGTGGTTCTGGACTCTGCGGTGGCTGGAATTGATTTTCGTCGACTCCCCTAGGGTTTCTGGAATATTGAGGTATTTATAGAGCAAAGAGGTGGTCCGGGGGGCATCCGGGGTGGGCACCCACCAGGGCGCACCTGGGCCTCCTGGTGCGCCCTGGTGGGTTGTGCTCTCCTCGGAGCACCCCCTAGGCGCAGCCTTGTCCCATTAGGTTTCTTCTGGTCCATAAAAAATCTCCATAAAGTTTCGTTGCATTTGGACTCCATTTGGTATTGATTTTCTGTGATGTAAAAAACATGCAAAAAAAATAACAACTGGCATTTGGCACTATGTCAATTGGTTAGTACCAAAAAATGATATAAGATTACTATAAAATGATTATAAAACATCCATGATTGATAATATAACAGCATGGAACAATCAAAAATTATAGATACATTGGAGACATATCAGCATCCCCAAGCTTAACTCCTACTCGTCCTCGAGTAGGTAAGTGATAAAGATAGAATATTTGATGTGGAATGCTGCCTAACATGTCATATCATATTCTTTTCTTTATAGCATGGTCATTTGGACTTTTATATTGTTCAAAGCAATAGTCTAGTTTTGACATGATAACTTAAATAGTCAAGCATATCAACAAGCAACCATGTCATTCAAAATATCAACGCTAAAATAAGCTATCCCTAGCCCATCATGCTCAATCATTGATCCATTCATGAAACACACTCGCTTATTAACTACACCCAAGGCTCAAGTACGATCATAGTGCCTCCTAGTTGGTGCTTTATAAGAGAAGATGGAGACTCAAATTCAATTTTTTTGCATAAAGTAAAAGAAAGGCCCTTCGTAGAGGGAAGTAGGGATTTGTAGAGGTGCTAGAGCTCAAAGCGAAAAACTTAGAGATACAAACATTTTGGGAGGTGTGTCCTTCCCACCAACGAAAACGACTTAGAGTTCCCAACAGTTTCCATGCTAGATATATCATAGGCGGTTCCCAAACAGAAAATAAAGTTTATTCCTTTTTCCACCATACTTTCACTTTCCCTGGCTAACCGTATCCACGGGTGCCTTCCATACCAACACTTTCCAAGGAATTTATTATTTGATAACATAAAGTAAATTCATTTCTCATTTCGGGACTGGGCATCCCTAATACCTTTGCCTTACCCTCGTGCAATGACAAGTGAATAAACACTCATCATGAGAATAACACATCTAGCATGGAAAATATTATCCTCCCCTCATCGCTCCGCGAGCGGAATGAACACAGAAAAGAGAAGTTTATTTTGAAAATTAGAGATGGCACATACAAATTTGCTTAGAATGGCAAAAGAATACCGCATATAGGTAGATATAGTGGACTCATATGGCAAAACTATTTTAAAGGTTTTTGGATGCACAAGTAGTGATCATACTTAGTGCAAAATGAAGGCTAGCAAAAGATTGAGAAGCGACCAACCAAGAAAAGAATAAGATCATAAGCGAGCATTAAGCATAATTAACAGCGAATAATGCACAACAAGTAGGATATAATTTCATTGCATAATTATTGACTTTCATGCTTGCATAGGGAATCAAAAACCTTAACCCAATATTCTTACTAAAGCATAATTGCTCATCAACATGACTGACATATCACATCATCATATCTCAAAAATATTACTAAGAATTAAGTTTATTTTGTCCAATGATCTTCATGAAAGTTTTTATTATATCCTTCTTTGATATCTATCACTTTGGGACTAATTTTCATGTGTTGCTTTTGACAAGCTGAAACAAATATAAGTGAAGATCATGAGCATAATTGTCGGCGTTCTGGGAACGGGGGTCCCCACACTTGCCTGCCTGCGGCCCACGACGTGACCAAGCCAGCAGGCCGTACGTCCCATCTTCATCAACAAGGCATCCAAGACCCTCGCGAGGGTCCAAGCCTCACGAGGTGGACGACGCAAGGCCTCCTCTAGACTAGCCTAGCCAAGCAGGCTCACAAGGAGCGGAGATATCAAGGCGGGGCAAACGTCACGAGGCCCTCGTGACGTGAGCCATGACGCACGACACCAGGCGGGCGCTAGGCGCGCGCCAGCGCGTGCAGCATCCTTGTTTCCTCTTTGGTGCTAAGGAGGCCAGTGCAGGCGAAGAGTACTGAGGCATTAGGCAAATGTTGCTATATTGGTGCAACAAGACCAAGACCAGGAGGATGGCAAGACGGAGGTCATCGTGGCGAAGACGGCGTCACCGCCAGAGCTTTTCGCAGGCAAAGACCACTTTTGTCAAGATAGCTTGTACTAGTTGTCCCCCTTCAAATTGGCCCGCCGTTGTTGGCTCCCTTCCCGCTCGATATTTGGGAAGAGGACCAGGGCCTATATAAGTAGAGCTAGCCACCATAGTAGGGGCATATGATCGCATCTCATCTCATCTCATCTCATCTTAGCTTGATCCAACCCGATCGAGAGCCTACTCACAAGAACACCTCAACCTCAGGAGGCTGTTCTTCCCTTGTACTGTTCATCATCTGCCCTATAGGCAATCCACCATCACCACACTGGAGTAGGGTATTACACCACAACGGTGGCCCAAACCAGTATAAACCACGTGTCTTTCTATGTTGCGAGTTCGTCGAGTTCGTTCGCGCGCACCCCAGTGTTCGAACCTAAAGGGTTTGCCGGAACCCCACATCCGACATTTGGTGCACCAGGTAGGGGTGCGCCGTAGCTTCCCTTCCATCAGTTCGTCGCTCCATCGCTTCGTGGTCTCCATGGCGGACGCTCGTCGTGCTCGAGCTGAGCGTCGAGCTGCCCTCACCGCCCGCGTTGCTCAGACGGCTCCCGTCGGCGGGACACATCGCCGTTCTCCGTCTCCCGCCGCCAACGCTGCCACCGGCCCGGCGGGGAACGAGCAACAGGCGTCCTCGCTGCATCCTTCGGTGCGGCAGGACGGCCGCACCGCCATTCCATCGCCGAGCCTTGCCGGTTCTTTGTCTCATGCGCACCGCGCTCCCATGGAGGCACGGGCCACGCTCCTCGTGGCGAACGAGCTCCTGCACTACCGCCCCATCGATGGCCTCTACAAGGAGTGGCTCGGCCGCGTCGCCGAGCTCGTCCGCGCCGTAGGGGGCTCTCCGGCACCGTCCCACTCTCTGCCTCCCCCTCAACCAGCCACGGGCGACGGGGCTCATGGCGTGCCTCCACCTCAGCCCCAAGACGGCGCCTTGGCACCAAGGCGCGCGGCTCCGCGGCGTGATCCGCCACGCCGGGCGCCTGCACGCGAAGAGAGAAGCTGTCAAGAAATTCCGCGGCCGCGAGAAGCTGCACCTGCGCTCCCCGCGCCACCTCGTCAAGACCGCGCATAGCCCGCAGCGGTGCAGCGCGGACCTTGTCAAGACCAAGCTCCACCTTCGAAGAAGGCCCCGGCAACCATTGCTAGCTGCCGCGCCTTCACCCCCGAGCTACGTAGCATCGCCTGGCCGGGCAAGTTCAAGCCAGATCTGCCTCCTCGTTACGACGGTACCGCCGACCCCGCGGAGTTCCTGCAACTCTATGAGCTGAGCATCGAAGCGGCCAACGGCGACGAAAAGTTCATGGAGAACTGTTTTCCCATGGCTCTCAAGGATGGAGCTCGCTCCTGGCTCCTGAACCTGCAGCACAGCTTGATCTCATCCTGGGACGAGATGCGCAACCGCTTCGTCGCTAACTTCCAGGGCACTCGCGACCGCCCACCGGCCGCGGGTGATATACGCCCCATCAGGCAGCAACCAGGAGAGACCCTCCATAAGTACATCCAACACTTCAACAACACCCGCCTCAAGATCCCCAAGGTCACGGACGAGGCCATCATCTCCGCGTTCTCCGATGGTGTCCGTGACGTCAAGATGAAGGAAGAGCTCGCCATCCACGAGGAGCTCTGCACATCTCAGGAGCTGTTCGACCTGGCGACCAAGTGCGCGAGAGCTGAGGAGGGGCGCCTCTCTCTCCTTGAGCTGCCAGCCGTGGGAGCGGAGGAGAAGAAGGCCAAGGCCAAGGACGTGAAGCGCAAGGAGGCAGTTGTGCTCGCAGCGGAGCCCGACATCAAGCGGGGTAGAGATCAGCCCAATTCATCCAAGAACGGCCGACCGTTCTGCGCCTTCCACAACCTGAACACCCACAACATCAGCGACTGTCAAGAGCTCAGATCCATACGAGAAGGACGCTACGGTCGACGCCCCGAGCGCAATGACTGGGGCTACAGCCGCGGGGGAGGACGTGGAGGCGGACACTGGGACGACCGTGGCCCGCGCCAGGAGTGGCGCGACCGGCCTCGTGAGGACCGCTGGCAGGACCAGCCTCGCGAGGGCGTCTGGAGGGACCCGTCGCGTGAAGATCGCCCCCGGGGCAACGCCGGTCTTCCCCCGCTGCCGCCACCAAGAAGGAACGACGACCACCACCAGGACGAGGGGGCTGGGGGCTTCCAGGAGCCGCGTGCAATCACCTGCATCTTGGGCGGCGCCCAGGCCCCAGTGTCTCGGCGCACCTTCAAACAGTTCGCTCGTGAGGTGAATGCGGCGCTCCCCAAACTCGAGGCCACGTGCCCGCCCAGGTGGTCCCAATGCGCCATCACTTTCAACTCGGCAGATCAGCTCAAGTACGCAGCCACCGCTGGCGCCCTCCCTATGATGTGTTCCCCAGTCATTAGCAATGTGCAAGTCACCAAGACCCTCATCGACGGCAGCGCAGGGCTCAACGTCCTGTCCGTCAACACGTTCGACAACCTCCAAGTGCCTTATGAACAGCTCCAGCCCACCAAGCCTTTCCCAGGAGTGACTGGTGGCTCCACCACACCGATAGGGCAGGTCCGCCTGCCCGTCACCTTCAGGGAGCGCAAGAACTACCGCACCGAGCTCATCGACTTCGAGTTGCGCACATCCGCCTGCCGTACAATAACATCCTCGGGTATCCAGCCCTGGCCAAGTTCATGGCAGTCACTCATCACGGCTACAATGTTCTGAAGATGCCAGGAAGCGGAGGAATCATCACGGTCCCGTGTGAAGAGAGGGATGTGTTGTGCTCCCTCGAGCGCGTCTTTCAAACCGCAGCAATCGACGACCCCGACAACATAAATGAAGGCCCTCTGGAGGCCATTCCCAAGAAGAAGAAGCCGCGCCGTGCAGGACCTCAGTAGGATGGCGCCGCGGCAGGAGCCTTGTCAGGACCAGCGCCCTCTCCAGGGGCGCCTCCCTCCATCACATAGGAAGGCGCACCCAGCGCCCTCCTCAGGCAGGGCTCGGGGGCACTCTTCTGGAGGGCCTCAGACCTTGCCAACCTCATGGGGGAGGCGCTTGGGAACCACTTGGAGGCGTGCTTCGCGGCACGTGACCCGCAGGAGAGCACAGGGCAAGGAGTGCCCACCACTCAGGAGTTCATCACCAAGACCACCCAGGAACTGCAAGAAGCAAGAGCCATGCACGGTGACAGCCGCCCACGAGGCGCAGCTCCGCATCCTGGCGAGGATGCTGGGCTGCGTGTCTGCATCGACGTCCCAGGGCTCAACAGGGCCGCATCTCAGGAGCGCTTCTGGCCTTCGCGTGTGGGCCGCTGCGGGGGCCCGTTGCACAGCTACGTTCGTATGCACTTTGGTTTGCCGAGCGTGGCGTCGGCCTATCAGCGCAACATGCGACGTGTCTTGGCGGCTCAGGAAGCCAGGTACCACGCCGTTCTGGAGGAGATGGAGACGGTGTTCAGGGAACCTCCCGAGCCCCCAGAGCCTCCCGAGGCTCAGGGTTCTGGTGGCTCATGAGGAGTCATTTCTTCAATGCACGCCTTCAGTTGCACCAACTATACTTCGTCTACAGAGCCAGGTGACATCTTCCAAGCTCGTTTAGCTGGGAGCGCCCCTCGGGCTGCATTATTCCCAGGCCGCGTGGGTCCGTCCCTGTGGCATGTATCCCGTTTGCTTACGTCTTTAACTTACCTTGTTGGGGGCGCCCCTCGGGCTGCATCACCCCCAAGCCGCTCGGGCCGGACCCGGTGGCACGCATCTTCCTGCATTTATCCAAATTGACCCGCTCTCCATGCTTAACCTGCCAACCGCTGTCCCCTGCTCGATTGCTGCCCACGACGGGTCTCTTCATCATATGCAATTCGCTTGCACGTTAAAAGGGGGGCTCTTGAGGATCACGACTCAGGAGCTCCTACCGGCTCTCCAGCCCTCACCCCCTAGCCTTGACCATGGCATCGCGACCTGGCATACCAGCGGTGGCTGAGCTCGCTCGAGGTCCGGGACTTGAGGATGTAGAGTGCTTGCATCTAACCGCCTTACAGGGACATACAGTCACCAAGACTCAAGACCAGGCGCAACCCTTGCTTCTCCTCCTTGGAAGCCGCAGCAGCCTGGCCCAGCGCCGCGCGAACCGCCAGGTGGGAGTGAAGCCAGCCAGAGGCCAACTCCAGACGCCCGGCCACCAGGCATGGATCCGTGCTCAGGAGATCCGCCTGCAGCTGGGTCATCTCCGAAAGGGCACGCTCCAAGACAGCAGCAGGAGCAGAAGAATCAGGGAGTGGAGGTGTGGTACCTCTTGAGCACTGCGTTGGTTTTCCCCGAAGAGGAAGGGATGATGCAGCAAAGTAGCGTAAGTATTTACCTAAGTTTTTGTGAACCAAGGTATCAATCCAGTAGGAGGCTACGCGCGAGTCCCTCGTACCTGCACAAAACAAATAAATCCTCGCAACCAACGCAAATAGGGGTTGTCAATCCCTATAGGGCCACTTACGAGAGTGAGATCTGATAGATATGATAAGATAATATTTTTGGTATTTTTATGATAAAAGATGAAAAGTAAAATAAAGGTAAAGTAAATGGCAAAGGAAATAACTAAGTAGTAGGAGATTAATATGATGAAGATAGACCCAGACGCCATAGGTTTCACTAGTGGCTTCTCTCGAGAGCATAAGTATTCTACAGTGGGTGAACAAATTACTGTTGAGCAATTGGCAGAATTGAGCATAGTTATGAGAATATCCAGGTATGATCATGTATATAGGCATCATGTCCGAGACAAGTAGACCGACTCCTGCCTGCATCTACTACTATTACTCCACTCATCGACCGCTATCTAGCATGCATCTAGAGTATTAAGTTAAAAACAGAGTAACGCCTTAAGCAAGATGACATGATGTAGAGGGATAGACTCATGCAATATGAAGAAAACCCCATCTTGTTATCCTCGATGGCAACAATACAATACGTGCCTTTCTGCCCTTAGTGTCACCGGGAAAGGAAACCACAAGATTGAACCCAAAGCTAAGCACTTCTCCCATTGCAAGAAAGATCAATCTAGTAGGCCAAACCAAACTGATAATTTGAAGAGACTTGCAAATATAACCAATCATACATAAAAGAATTCTGAGAAGATTCAAATATTATTCATACATAGACTTGATCATAAACCCACAATTCATCGTTCTCAACAAACGCACCGCAAAAAGAAGATTACATCGAATAGATCTCCACAAGAGAGGGAGAGAACATTGTATTGAGATCCAAAAAGAGAGAAGAAGCCATCTAGCTACTAACTATGGACCCGTAGGTCTGAGGTAAACTACTCACACTTCATCGGAGAGGCTATGGTGTTGATGTAGAAGCCCTCCGTGATCGATGCCCCCTCCGACGGAGCTCCGGAACAGGCCCCAAGATGGGATCTCGTGGATACAGAAAGTTACGGCAGTGGAATTAGGGTTTTGGCTCCGTATCTGATCGTTTGGGGGTACGTGGATATATATATAGGAGGAAGGAGTACGTCGGTGGAGCAACAGGGGGCCCATGAGGGTGGAGGGCGCGCCTGGTGGGGCTGGGTGCGCCCCCCTACCTCGTGCCCTCCTGTTTCATTTCTTGATGTAGGGTCCAGGTCTCCCTGGTCTTATTCGTTGAGAAAATCACGTTCCCGAAGGTTTCATTCCGTTTGGACTCCATTTGATGTTCCTTTTCTTCGAAACCCTAAAACAGGCAAAAAAACAGCAATTCTGGGCTGGGCCTCCGGTTAATAGGTTAATCCCAAAAATAATATAAAAGTGGATAATAAAGCCCAATAATGTCCAAAACAGTAGATAATATAGCATGGAGCAATCAAAAATTATAGATACGTTGGAGACGTATCAAGCATCCCCAAGCTTAATTCATGCTCGTCCTCGAGTAGGTAAATGATAGAAACAGAATTTTTGATGCGGAGTGCTACTTGGCATAATTTTAATGTAATTCTTCTTAATTGTGGTATGAATATTCAGATCCAAAAGATTCAAGACAAAAGTTCATATTGGCATAGAAAATAATAATACTTCAAGCATGCTAACAAAGCAATTATGTCTTCTCAAAATAACATGGCTAAAGAAAGTTATCCCTACAAAATCATATAGTCTGGCTATGCTCTATCTTCACCACACAAAATATTTAAATCATGCACAACCCCGATGACAAGCCAAGCAATTGTTTCATACTTTTGACATTCTCAAAACTTTTTCAATCTTCACGCAATACATGAGCGTAAGCCATGGATATAGCACTATAGGTAGAATAGAATGGTGGTTGTGGAGAAGACAAAAAGGGGAAGATAGTCTCACATCAACTAGGCGTATCAACGAGCTATGGAGATGCCCATCAATAGATATCAATGTGAGTGAGTAGGGATTGCCATGCAACGGATGCACTAGAGCTATAAGTATATGAAATCTCAAAAAGAAACTAAGTGGGTGTGCATCCAACTTGCTTGCTCATGAAGACCTAGGGCAATTTGAGGAAGCCCATCATTGGAATATACAAGCCAAGTTCTATACTGAAAGATTCCCACTAGTATATGGAAGTGATAACATGAGAGACTCTCTACTATGAAGATCATGGTGCTACTTTGAAGCACAAGTGTGGTAAAAGGATAGTAACATTGTCCCTTCTCTCTTTTTCTCTCATTTTTTTATTTGGGCCTTTTTCTTTTTTATGGCCTCTTTTATTTCTCCTTTTTTTATTTTTCGTCTGGAGTCTCATCCCGACTTGTGGGGGAATCATAGTCTCCATCATCCTTTCCTCACTGGGACAATGCTCTAATAATGATGATCATCACACTTTCATTTTTCTTACAACTCAACAATTACAACTCGATACTTAGAACAAAATATGACTCTATGTGAATGCCTCCGGCGGTGTACCGGGATATGCAATGACTCATGAGTGACATGTATGAAAGAATTATGAATGGTGGCTTTGCCACAAATACGATGTCGACTACATGATCATGCTAAACAATATGACAATGATGGAGTGTGTCATAATCACCCGTACTCGCCCTTCCACTTCACACCAAGCATACAGAGACAGATGGAATGAAAGAAAGAAAAAGTAGCTCCGCAGCTCGGCCAGAAGAAGAAAGACCCGCCGCTAACGATTTGGAAATCCCTGGTGGGCTGGGCCTGAAAGACAAGTGTGTGTGGATTTCCACATCCTCGTCTTTACTCTAAACGGAACGGTGGAAAGTTGCATGTCAATATATCTCGGAATGGATATGAAAATGCCATAATAGGTAGGTATGGTGGCTGTTTTTAGGAAGGTATATGGTGGGTGTATGATACCGGCGAAAGGTGCGCGGTATTAGAGAGGCTAGCAAAGGTGGAAGGGTGAGAGTGTGTATAATCCATGGACTCAACATTAGTCATAAAGAACTCATATACTTATTGCAAAAATCTACAAGTTATCAAAGGAAAGTATTACGCGCATGCTCCTAGGGGGATAGATTGGTAGGAAAAGACCATCGCTCGTCCCCGACCGCCACTCATAAGGAAGACAATCAATAAATAAATCAAGCTCCGACTTCATCACATAACGGTTCACCATACATGCATGCTACGGGAATCACAAACTTCAACACAAGTATTTCTCAAATTCACAACTACTCAACTAGCATGACTTTAATATCACCATCTCTATATCTCAAAACAATTATCAAGTATCAAACTTATCATAGTATTCAACACACTCATAAGAAAGTTTTATTATTAATCTTGTATACCAAGCAATATTAAGATTTTAAGCAAATTACCATGCTATTTAAGACTCTCAAAATAATCTAAGTGAAGCATGAGAGATCAATAGTTTCTATAAGACAAATCCACCACCGTGCTCTAAAAGATATAAGTGAAGTACTAGAGCAAAATTATATAACTCAAAAGATATAAGCAAAGCATATAGAGTATTCTAAAAAATTCTAAATCATATATGGCTCTCTCAAAAGGTGTGTACAGCAAGGATGATTATGGTAAACTAACAAGCAAAGACTCAAATCATACAAGACGCTCCAAGCAAAACACATATCATGTGGTAAATAAAAATATAGCTCCAAGTAAAGTTACCGATAGAAGTAGGCGAAAGAGGGGATGCCTTCCGGGGCATCCCAAAGCTTTGGGTCTTTCCACTCCTTGTTCCATAATCCATCAAATCTTTACCCAAAACTTGAAAACCTCACAACACAAAACTTAAAGTAGAAAATCTCGTGAGCTCCGTTAGCGAAAGAAAATAAAAGATCACTTCAAGGTACTGTAATGAACTCATTCTTTATTTATATTGGTGTTATACCTACTGTATTCCAACTTCTCTATGGTTTATAAACTATTTTACTAGCCATAGATTCATCAAAATAGGCAAACAACACATGAAAAACAGAATCTATCAAAAACAGAACAGTCTGTAGTAATCTGTAGCTAGCGCAAGATCTGGAACCCCAAAAATTCTAAAATAAATTTTTGGACGTGAGGATTTTTCTATTAATAATCTTCAAAAATAATTAACTAAATATCACTCTCCAAATAAAAATGACAGCAGTTCTCGTGAGCGCTAAAGTTTCTGTTTTTTACAGCAAGTTCAACAAGACTTTCCCCAAGTCTTCCCAACGGTTCTACTTGGCACAAACACTAATTAAACACAAAAAACACAACCAAAACAGAGGCTAGATAAATTATTTATTACTAAACAGGAGCAAAAATCAAGGAATAAAAATAAAATTGGGTTGCCTCCCAACAAGCGCTATCGTTTAACGCCCCTAGCTAGGCAAAACAAGCAAGAATAGATCTAGGTATTGCCATGTTTGGTAGGCAATTCTTCAATGAGGCATCTACCATCTTTAGGAATTTCTTTATTTTTATTGATTATCAAACTTTTAGGCACAAGATCGAAAAACTCATTTGTAACAAATGGTTCCTTAATGGTAGCAAAAAGATTGGGATGAACACTTATAGATTTGAGATCCGCATTTTCCTTACTAGATGATTCACCCTTATTTTTAGGAACGTACATAATCTTGGCAACTTTAGTGGAAGGACTTGGAGTATTCTTTACGGAAGAAAAAGCGGTTCCCAAGTTGGTAATAATATTCTCAAGTTTATCGATCCTAACGGAATCGTGATTTATTTTCTCATTAACTATGGGTTCCTTTTCTTTAATATCTTTCAAAGTAACTCCTACTTTAGATCCATATTGAGAGATTCGGTTGTGGATCATTTTATCCAAATTTTCAATTAACTCTATGGTAGCAACCTTATTTTCAATAATCTCAAGCCTTTGCATTACATGCTCCAAAGTTAATATAGTTCCATTAACCAAGAGAGGGGGTGAGCCAAATAAATCTAACATAGCATTATAAGAATCAAAAGTATGGCTACCCAAAAAGTTCCCTCCGGTAATAGTATCAAGAACATAACGGTGCCAAGGAGTAATGCCTACATAAAAATTGCGAAGGAGAATGGTAGTAGATTGCTTCCTAGTAGATCTATTTTGAGCATTGCAAATTCTATACCAAGCATATTTTAGATTTGCACCCTCCTTTGCTTAAAATTTAGAATTTCATTCTCGGGAGACAACGGAGAAGATAAGGGACTAGCCATAATGACAAGCAAACAAACTAACACACAAGCAAACAAAAAGCAAGTGAATAAAAAGAGGCAAATATAGAGGGAGGATAGAGAGAGAGGGCGAATGAAACAGCAAGGCTGAAGTGGGGGAGAGGAAAACGAGAGGAAAATGGCAAATAATGTAATGCGGGAGATAATGGTATGTGATGGGTACTTGGTATGTTGACTTTTGCGTAGACCTCCCCGGCAACGGCGCCAGAAATCCTTCTTGCTACCTCTTAAGCACTGCGTTGGTTTTCCCCGAAGAGGAAGGGATGATGCAGCAAAGCAGCGTAAGTATTTCCCTCAGTTCTTGAGAACCAAGGTATCAATCCAGTAGGAGGCTACGCGCGAGTCCCTCGTACCTGCACAAAACAAATAAATCCTCGCAACCAATGCAAATAGGGGTTGTCAATCCCTATAGGGCCAGTTACGAGAGTGAGATCTGATAGATATGATAAGATAATATTTTTGGTATTTTTATGATAAAAGATGCAAAGTAAAATAAAGGTAAAGTAAATAACAAAGGAAATAACTAAGTCGTAGGAGATTAATATGATGAAGATAGACCTGGGGGCCATAGGTTTCACTAGTGGCTTCTCTCGAGAGCATAAGTATTCTACGGTGGGTGAACAAATTACTGTTGAGCAATTGATAGAATTGAGCATAGTTACGAGAATATCTAGGTATGATCATGTATATAGGCATCACGTCTGAGACAAGTAGACCGACTCCTGCCTCCATCTACTACTATTACTCCACTCATCGACCGCTATCCAGCATGCATCTAGATATTAAGTTAAAAACAGAGTAACGCTTTAAGCAAGATGACATGATGTAGAGGGATAGACTCATGCAATATGAAGAAAACCCCATCTTTCTATCCTCGAGGGAAACAATACAATACATGCCTTGCTGCCCTTACTGTCACCGGGATAGGACACCGCAAGATTGAGCCCAAAGCTAAGCGCTTCTCCCATTGCAAGAAAGATCAATCTAGTAGGCCGAACCAAACTGATAATTCGAAGAGACTTGCAAAGATAACCAATCATACATAAAAGAATTCAGAGAAGATTCAAATATTATTCATAGATAGACTTGATCATAAACCCACAATTCATCGATCTCAACAAACACACCGCAAAAAGAAGATTGCATCGGATAGATCTCCACAAGAGAGGGGGAGAACATTGTATTGAGATCCAAAAAGGGAGTAGAAGCCATCTAGCTACTAACTATGGACCCGTAGTGTTGGAAATATGGCCTAGAGGCAATAATAAAAGCATTATTATTATATTTCCTTGTTCATAATAATTGTCTTTATTCATGCTATAATTGTGTTATCCGGAAATCGTAATACATGTGCGAATAATAGACACCATCATGTCCCTAGTAAGCCTCTAGTTGACTAGCTCGTTGATCAATAGATAGTCATGATTTCCTGACTACGGACATTGGATGTCATTGATAACGAGATCACATCATTAGGAGAATGATGTGATGGACAAGACCCAATCCTAAACATAGCATCAGATCGTATAGTTCGTTTGCTAGAGTTTTCCAATGTCAAGTATCTTTTCCTTAGACCATGAGATCGTGTAACTCCCGGATACCGTAGGAGTGCTTTGGGTGTGCCAAACGTCACAACGTAACTGGGTGACTATAAAGGTATACTACGGGTATCTCCGAAAGTGTCTGTTGGGTTGACACGGATCAAGACTGGGATTTGTCACTCCATATGACGGAGAGGTATCACTGGGCCCACTCGGTAATGCATCATCATAATGAGCTCAAAGTGACCAAGTGTCTGGTCACGGGATCATGCATTACGGTACGAGTAAAGTGACTTGCCGGTAACGAGATCGAACGAGGTATTGGGATACCGACGATCGGATCTCGGGCAAGTAACATACCGATTGACAAAGGGAATTGTATACGGGGTTGCTTGAATCCTCGACATCGTGGTTCATCCGGTGAGATCATCGAGGAGCATGTGGGAGCCAACATGGGTATCCAGATCCCGCTGTTGGTTATTGACCGGAGAGCATCTCGGTCATGTCTACATGTCTCCCGAACCCGTAGGGTCTACACACTTAAGGTTCGGTGACCCTACGATTGTAGGGATATGTATATGCAGTGACCCGAATGTTGTTCGGAGTCCCGGATGAGATCCCGGACGTCACGAGGAGTTCCGGAATGGTCCCGAGGTAAAGAATTATATATATAGGAAGTGCTATTTCGGGCATCGGGACAAGTTTCGGGGTCACCGGTATTGTACCGGGACCACCGGAAGGGTCCCGGGGGTCCACCGGGTGGGGCCACCTGTCCCGGGGGGCCACATGGGCTGTAGGGGGTGCGCCTTGGCCTACATGGGCCAAGGGCACCAGCCCCAAGAGGCCCATGCGCCTAGGGTTTCAAGGAGGGAAGAGTCCCAAAGGGGGAAGGCACCCCTAGGTGCCTTGGGGAGGAGGGATTCCTCCCCTTGGCCGCACCCCCCTAGGAGATTAGATCTCCTAGGGCCGGCGCCCCCCCCCCCTTGGCCCTCCTATATATAGTGGGGAGATGGAGGACTTCTTACCTTGATCTTTGGTGCCTCCCTCTCCCTCTCCAACACATCCTCCTCCTCCATAGTGCTTGGCGAAGCCCTGCCGGAGTACTGCAGCTCCATCACCACCACGCCGTCGTGCTGCTGCTGGAGCCATCTCCCTCAACCTCTCCTTCCCCCTTGCTGGATCAAGAAGGAGGAGACGTGGCTGCTCCGTACGTGTGTTGAACGCGGAGGTGCCGTCCGTTCGGTGCTAGGATCTTCGGTGAATCGAATCACGTCGAGTACGACTCCCTCATCCCCGTTCTTTGAACGCTTCCGCTCGCGATCTACAAGGTACATAGATGCATCTAATCACTCGTTGCTAGATGAACTCCTAGATGGATCTTGGTGAAACCGTAGGAAATTTTTTGTTTTCTGCAACGTTCCCCAACACGTGGCATCATGAGCTAGGTCTATGCGTAGTTCTCTTGCACGAGTAGAACACAATTTGTTGTGGGCGTTGATGTTGTCAACTTTCTTGCCGCTACTAGTCTTATCTTGCTTCAACGGTATTGTGGGATGAAGCGGCCCGGACCAACCTTACACGTACGCTTACGTGAGACCGGTTCCACCGACTAACATGCACAAGTTGCATAAGGTGGCTGGCGGGTGTCTGTCTCTCCTACTTTAGTTGGAGCGGATTCGATGAAAAGGGTCCTTATGAAGGGTAAATAGAAGTTGACAAATCACGTTGTGGCTTTCACGTAGGTAAGAAAACGTTCTTGCTAGAACCCTACTTCAGCCACGTAAAACTTGCAACAACAATTAGAGGACGTCTAACTTGTTTTTGCAGCAAGTGCTTTGTGATATGATATGGCCAAAGTTGTGATGAATGATGAATGATCTATATGTGATGTATGAGATGTTCATGCTATTGTAATAGGAATCACGACTTGCATGTCGATGAGTATGACAACCGGCAGGAGCCATAGGAGTTGTCTTTATTTTTTGTATGACCTGCGTGTCATTGAGAAACGCCATGTAAATTACTTTACTTTATTGCTAAACGCGTTAGCCATAGTAGTAGAAGTAATAGTTGGCGAGAAACTTCATGGAGACACGATGATGGAGATCATGATGATGGAGATCATGGTGTCATGCCGGTGACAAGATGATCATGGAGCCCCAAGATGGAGATCAAAGGAGCTATGTGATATTGGCCATATCATGTCACTATTATTATTTGATTGCATGTGATGTTTATCATGTTTTTGCATCTTGTCTTATAGAACGACGGTAGTAAATAAGATGATCCCTCATAATAATTTCAAGAAAGTGTTCCCCCTAACTGTGCACCGTTGCGACAGTTCGTTGTTTCGAAGCACCACGTGATGATCGGGTGTGATAGATTCTAACGTTCACATACAACGGGTGTAAGACAGATTTACACATGCAAACACTTAGGTTGACTTGACGAGCCTAGCATGTACAGACATGGCCTCGGAACACAGAAGACCGAAAGGTCGAGCATGAGTCGTATAGAAGATACGATCAACATGAAGATGTTCACCGATGTGACTAGTCCGTCTCACGTGATGATCGGACACGGCCTAGTTACTCGGATCATGTTATACTTAGATGACTAGAAGGGATGTCTATCTAAGTGGGAGTTCATTGAATAATTTGATTAGATGAACTTAATTATCATGAACTTAGTCTAAAATATTTACAATATGTCTTGTAGATCAAATGGCCAACGTAGTCCTCAACTTCAACGCGTTCCTAGAGAAAACCAAGCTGAAAGACGATGGCAGCAACTATCGGACTGGGTCCGGAACCTGAGGATCATCCTCATAGCTGCCAAGAAAGATTATGTCCTACAAGCACCGCTAGGTGACGCACCTGTTCTCCCTGCAGAACAAGACGTTATGAACGCTTGGCAGGCACGTACCGATGACTACTCCCTCGTTCAGTGTGGCATGCTTTACAGCTTAGAGCCGGGGCTCCAAAAGCGTTTTGAGAGACACGGAGCATATGAGATGTTCGAAGAGCTGAAAATGGTTTTCCAAGCTCATGCCCGGGTCGAGAGATATGAAGTCTCCGACAAGTTCTTCAGCTGTAAGATGGAGGAAAACAGTTCTGTCAGTGAGCACATACTCACTATGTCTGGGTTGCATAACCGCTTGACTCAGCTGGGAGTTAATCTCCCGGATGACGCCGTCATTGACAGAATCCTTCAGTCGCTTCCACCGAGATACAAGAGCATTGTGATGAACTTTAATATGCAGGGGATGGAAAAGACCATTCCTGAAGTATTTGCAATGCTGAAATCAGCAGAGGTAGAAGTCAAAAAGGAACATCAAGTGTTGATGGTGAATAAAACCACTAAGATCAAGAAACGCAAGGGTAAGAAAACCTTCAAGAAAGACGGCAAGGGAGTTGCTGTGCCCGGCAAGCAAGCTGCCGGGAAGAAGCCAAAGAATGCACCCAAGCCTGAGACTGAGTGCTTTTATTGCAAGGAAAGTGGTCACTGGAAACGGAACTGCCCCAAATACTTAGCGGACAAGAAGGCCGGCAAAACGAAAGGTATATGTGATATACATGTAATTGATGTGTACCTTACCAGTACTCGTAGTAGCTCTTGGGTATTTCATACCGGTGCAGTTTCTCACATTTGTAACTCAAAGCAGGAGCTTTGGAATAAGCGGAGACTGGCAAAGGACGAGGTGACAATGCGAGTCGGGAATGGTTCCAAGGTCGATGTGATCGCCGTCGGCATGCTACCTCTACATTTACCTACGGGATTAGTTTTAAACCTCAATAATTGTTATTTAGTGCCAGCTTTGAGCATGAACATTGTATCAGGATCTCGTTTAATTTCGAGATGGCTACTCATTTAAATCCGAGAATAATGGTTGTTCTATTTATATGAGAGATATGTTTTATGGCCATGCTCCGATGGTGAATGGTTTATTCTTAATGAATCTCGAGCGTAATGCTACACATATTCATAGTGTGAGTACCAAAAGATGTATGTGTGAACGTAGCAGAAATTCAAAATTTTCCTACGTGTCACCAAGATCTATCTATGGAGAGACCAGCAACGAGGGGAAGGAGAGTGCATCTACATACCCTTGTAGATCGCTAAGCGGAAGCGTTCAAGTGAACGGGGTTGATGGAGTCGTACTCGTCGTGATCCAAATTCACCGATGATCAAGTGCCGAACGCACGGCACCTCCGCGTTCAACACACGTACAGCCCGGTGACGTCTCCCACGCCTTGATCCAGCAAGGAGATAGGGAGAGGTTGAGGAAGACTCCATCCAACAGCAGCACAACGGCGTGGTGGTGGTGGAGGAGCGTGGCAATCCTGCAGGGCTTCGCCAAGCACCACGGGAGAGGAGAAGGACTTGGGAGAGAGGGAGGGCTGCACCAAAGGCATAAGGGGTGTGTCTAGAGGCCCTCCTACCCTCACTATATATAGGGAGCCCAAGGGGGGGTGCGCCAGCCCTAGGAGATCCAATCTCCTAGGGGGCGGCGGCCAGGGGAGGTTTCCCTCCCCCCAAGGCACCTAGGAGGTGCCTTCCCTCCTTGGGACTCTTCCTTAGGGTTCCCCTTTCACCCTAGGCGCATGGGCCCTAAGGGAAGTGGCGCCCCAGCCCACTTTGGGCTGGATCCCTTCTCACTTCAGCCCATGGGACCCTCCGGGATAGGTGGCCCCACCCGGTGGGCCCCGGGGACTCTTCCGGTGGTCCCGGTACAATACCGATGACCCCGAAACTTGCCCCGATGGCCGAAATAGGACTTCCTATATATAAATCTTTACCTCCTGACCATTACGGAACTCCTCATGACGTCTGGGATCTCATCCGGGACTCCGAACAACATTCGGTAACCACATACAAGCTTCCTTTATAACCCTAGCGTCATCGAACCTTAAGTGTGTAGACCCTACGGGTTCGGGAGACATGCAGACATGACCGAGACGTTCTCCGGTCAATAACCAACAGCGGGATCTGGATACCCATGTTGGCTCCCACATGTTCCACGATGATCTCATCGGATGAACCACGATGTCAAGGACTTAATCAATCCCGTATACAATTCCCTTTGTCTATCGGTATTGTACTTGCCCGAGATTCGATCGTCGGAATCCAATACCTAGTTCAATCTCGTTACCGGCAAGTCTCTTTACTCGTTCCGTAACACATCATCCCGTGATCAACTCTTTGGTCACATTGCGCATATGATGATGTCCTACCGAGTGGGCCCAGAGATACCTCTCCGCTTACAGGAAGTGACAAATCCCAGTCCCGATTCGTGCCAACCCAACAGACACTTTCGGAGATACCTGTAGTGTACCTTTATAGTCACCCAGTTACGTTGTGACGTTTGGGACACCCAAAGCATTCCTACGGTATCCGGGAGTTGCACAATCTCATGGTGTAAGGAAATGATACTTGACATTAGAAAAGCTTTAGCATACGAACTACATGATCTTGTGCTAGGCTTAGGATTGGGTCTTGTCCATCACATCATTCTCCTAATGATGTGATCCCGTTATCAACGACATCCAATGTCCATGGTCAGGAAACCGTAACCATCTATTGATCAACGAGCTAGTCAACTAGAGGCTTACTAGGGACATGGTGTTGTCTATGTATCCACACATGTATCTGAGTTTCCTATCAATACAATTCTAGCATGGATAATAAACGATTATCATGAACAAGGAAATATAATAATAACTAATTTATTATTGCCTCTAGGGCATATTTCCAATAGTCTCCCACTTGCACTAGAGTCAATAATCCAGTTCACATCGATATGTGATTAACACTCAAGGTCACATCCCCATGTGACTAACACCCAAAGAGTTTACTAGAGTCAATAATCTAGTTCACATTTACCATGTGATTAACACTCGATGAGTTCTGGGTTTGATCATGTTTTGCTTGTGAGAGAGGTTTTAGTCAATGGGTCTGAATCTTTCAGATCCGTATGTACTTCACAAATTTCTTATGTCATTTTGTAGATGCAACTACTACGCTACATTTGGAGCTATTCCAAATAACTGTTCTACTATACGAATCCAGTTTACTACTCAGAATAATCTGGATTAGTGTCAAAGTTTGCATCGGCATAACCCTTTACGACGAACTCTTTTACCACCTCCATAATAGAGAAAATTCCTTAGTCCACTAGTTACTAAGGATAACTTTGACCGCTGTCTTGTGATCCATTCTTAGATCACTCTTGTACCCCTTGACTGACTCATGGCAAGGCACATTTCAGGTGCGGTACACAGCATAGCATACTGTAGAGCCTATGTCTTAGGCATAGGGGACGACCTTCGTCCTTTCTCTCTATTCTGCCGTGGTCGAGCTTTAAGTCTTAACTTCATACCTTACAACTCAGGCAAGAACTCCTTCTTTGACTGATCCATCTTGAACACCTTCAAGATCATGTCAAGGTATGTGCTCATTTGAAAGTACCATTAAGCGTTTTGATCTATCCTTATAGATCTTGATGCTCAATGTTCAAGTAGCTTAATCCAGGCTTTCCATTGAAAAACACTTTCCAAATAACCCTATATGCTTCCCAGAAATTCTACGTCATTTCTGATCAACAATATGTCAACAACATATATTCATCAGAAATTCTATAGTGCTCCCACTCACCCTTTTGGAAATACAAGTTTCTCATAAACTTTGTGTACACCCAAAATCTTTGATCATCATCAAAGCATACATTCCAACTCCGAGATGCTTACTCCAGTCCTTAGAAGGATTACTGGAGCTTTGCATACTTATTAGCATCTTTCAGGATTGACAAAACCTTCCGGTTTGTATCACATACAACCTTTCCTCAAAAACGTCGAGGAAACAATGTTTTGATATCCTATCTGCAAGATTTCATAAATAATGCAGTAAGCGCTAATATAATTCCAACAGACTCTTAGCATCGCTACGAGTGAGAAAGTCTCATCGTAGTCAACTCCTTGAACTTGTCGGAAAACATCTTAACGACAAGTCGAGCTTTCTTAATGGTGATACTTACCATCATTGTCCATCTTCCTTTTAAAATCCATATGTACCTAACAGCCTTACGACCATCAAGTAGTTCTTCCAAAGTCTACACTTTGTTTTCATACATGGATCCTCTCTCGGATTTCATGGCCTCGAGCCATTTATCGGAATCCAGGCCCACCATCGCTTCTCCATAGCTCGTAGGTTCATTGTTGTCTAGCAACATGACTTCCAAGACAGGATTACGTACCACTCTGAAGTAGTACGCATCCTTGTCATCCTACGAGGTCTGGGAGTGACTTGATCTGAAGTTTCATGATCACTATCATATGCTTCCACTTCAATTGGTGTAGGTGCCACAGGAACAACTTCCTGTGCCCTGCCACACACTAGTTGAAGAGACGGTTCAATAACCTCATCAAGTCTCCACCATCCTCCAACTCAATTCTTTCGAGAGAAAATTTTCCTCGAGAAAGGACCCGATTCTAGAAACAATCCCTTATTGCTTTCGGATCTGAGACAGGAGGTATACCCAACTGTTTTGGGTGTCCTATGAAGATGCATTTATCCGCTTTGGGTTCGAGCTTATCTGCCTGAAACTTTTTCACATAAGCGTCGCAGCCCCACACTTTTAAGAAATGACAGCTTAGGTTTCTCTAAACCATAGTTCATACGGTGTCATCTCATCGGAATTACGTGGTGCCCTATTTAAAGTGAATGTGGTTGTCTCTAATGCCTAACCCATAAACTACTGTGGTAATTTGATAAGAGACATCATGGTATGCATCATATCCAATAGGGTGCAGTTATGATGTTCGGACACACCATCACACTATGGTGTTCCAGGCTGTATTAGTTGTGAAACAATTTCCACAATGTCTTAATTCTGTGCCAAACTCGTAATTCAGATATTCATCTCTATGGTCATATCATAGATATTTATCCTCTTGTCACGACGATCTTTCAACTTCACCCTGAAATTACTTGAACCTTTCAATAATTCAGACTCGTGATTCATCAAGTAAATATACTCAACATCTACTCAAGTCATCTGTGAAGTAAGAACATAATGATATCCACTACATGCCTCAACACTCATTGGACTGCACACATCAAAATGTATTACTTCCAACAAGTTGCTTTCTAGTTCCATTTTACTGAAAACGAGGCTTTCAGTCATCTTACCCATGTGGTATGATTTGCATGTCTCAAGTGATTCAAGATCAAGTGAGTCCAAACGATCCATCTGTATAGTGTTTCTTCATGCATATCTACCAACAAACATGGTTCGCATGTCTCAATCCTTTCAAAAACGAGTGAGCCCAAAGATCCATCAACATGGAGCTTCTTCATGCGTTTTATACCGATATGACTTACGTGGCAGTGCCACAAGTAGGTGGTACTGTCATTACTATCTTATATCTTTTTGGCATGAACATGTGTATCACTATGATCGAGATTCAATGAACCATTCATTTTAGGTGTAAGACCATTGAAGGTATTATTCAAATAAACAGAGTAACCATTATTCTCCTTAAATGAATAACCGTGTTGCGACAGACGTAATCCAATCATGTCTATGCTCAACGCAAACACCAAATAACAAGTATTTAGGTTTAACACCAATCTCGATGGTAGAGGGAGCGTGTGATGCTTGATCATATCAACATTGGAAATACTTCCAACACATATCGCCAGCTCACCTTTAGCTAGTCTCCGTTTATTCCGTAGCCTTTTATTTCGAGTTACTAACACTTAGCAACCGAACCGGTATCTAATACCCTGGTGCTACTAGGAGTACTAGTAAAGTACACATCAACACAATGTATATCCAATATACTTTTATCGACCTTGCCAGCCTTCTCATCTACCAAGTATCTAGGGTAATTCTGCTCCAGTGGTTGTTCCCCTTATTACAGAAGCACTCAGTCTCGGGTTTGGGTTCAACCTTGGGTTTCTTCACTAGAGCAGCAGCTGAATTGCCGTTTCATGAAGTATCCCTTTGTTCCCTTGCCCTTCTTGAAACTAGTGGTTTCACCAACCATCAACAATTGATGCTCCTTCTTGATTTCTACTTTCGCGGTGTCAAACATCACGAATATCTCAAGGATCATCATATATATCCCTAATATATTATAGTTCAACACGAAGCTCTAGCAGCTTGGTGGTAATGACTTCGGAGAAATATCACTATCTCATCTGGAAGATCAACTCCCACTCGATTCAAATGATTGTTGTACTCAGACAATCTGAGCACAAGCTCAACAATTGAGCTTTTCTCCCTTAGTTTGCAGGCTAAGAAAATCGTCGGAGGTCTTATACCTCTTGACGTGGGCACGAGCCTGAAATCCCAATTTCAGTCCTCGAAACATCTCATATGTTTCGCGACGTTTCAAAAACCGTCTTCGGTGCCTCAACTCTAAACCGTTTAACTGAACTATCACGTAGTTATTAAAACGTGTATGTCAGATGTTCGCAACATCCACAGACAACGTTCGAGGTTCAGTAGACTGAGCGGTGCATTAAGGACATAAGCCTTCTATGAAGCAATGAGGACAATCCTCAGTTTACGGACCTAGTCCGCATAATTGCTACTATCAACTTTCAACTAAATTTTCTCTAGGAACATATCTAAACAGTAGAACTGAAGCGCGAGCTACGACATAATTTGCGAAGATCTTTTGACTATGTTCAGGATAATTAAGTTCATCTTATGAACTCCCACTCAGATAGACATCCCTCTAGTCATCTAAGTGATTACATGATCCGAGTCAACTAGGCCGTGTCCGATCATCACGTGAGACGGACTAGCCAACGTCGGTGAACATCTTCATGTTGATCGTATCTACCATACGACTCATGCTCGACCTTTCGGTCTTCTGTGTTCCGAGGCCATGTCTGTACATGCTAGGCTCGTCAAGTCAACCTAAGTGTTTGCATGTGTTCCGAGGCCATGTCTGTACATGCTAGGCTCGTCAACACCCGTTGTATTCGAACGTAAGAATCTATACACCCGATCATCACGTGGTGCTTCGAAACTACAAACTGTCGCAACGGTGCACAGCTAGGGGGAACACTTTCTTGAAATTTTAATGAGAGATCATCTTATTTACTACCGTCGTTCTAAGCAAATAAGATGTATAAACATGATAAACATCACATGCAATCAAATAATAGTGACATGATATGGCCAATATCATATAGCTCCTTTGATCTCCATCTTGGGGCTCCATGATCATCATCGTCACCGGCATGACACCATGATCTCCATCATCGTGTCTCCATGAAGTTGTCACGTCATCTATTACTTCTACTACTACAGCTAACGGTTAGCAATAAAGTAAAGTAATTACATGACGTTTATGTTGACACACAGGTCATAAATAAATTAAGACAACTCCTATGGCTCCTGCCGGTTGTCATACTCATCGACATGCAAGTCGTGATTCCTATTACAAGAACATGATCAATCTCATACATCACATATATCATTCATCACATCCTTTGGCCATATCACATCACATAGCATACCCTGCAAAAACAAGTTAGACGTCCTCTAATTGTTGTTTGCATGTTTTACGTGGCTGCTATGGGTTTCTAGCAAGAATGTTTCTTACCTACGCAAAGACCACAACGTGATATGCCAATTGCTATTTACCCTTCATAAGGACCCTTTTCATCGAATCCGATCCGAGTAAAGTGGGAGAGACAGACACCCGCCAGCCACCTTATGCAACTAGTGCATGTTTGTCGATGGAACCGGTTTCACGTAAGCGTACGTGTAAGGTTGGTCCGGGCCGCTTCATCCCATGATGCCGCCGAATCAAGATTATACTAGTAACGGCAAGCATATTGAACAAAATCAACGCCCACAACTACTTTGTGTTCTACTCATGCATAGAAACTACGCATAGACCTAGCATACCACTGTCGTGGAACGTAGCAGAAATTCAAAATTTTCCTACGTGTCACCAAGATCTATCTATGGAGAGACCAGCAACGAGGGGAAGGAGAGTGCATCTACATACCCTTGTAGATCGCTAAGCGGAAGCGTTCAAGTGAACGGGGTCGATGGAGTCGTACTCGTCGTGATCCAAATCACCGATGATCAAGTGCCGAACGGACGGCACCTCCGCGTTCAACACACGTACAGCCTGGTGACGTCTCCCACGCCTTGATCCAGCAAGGAGAGAGGGAGAGGTTGAGGAAGACTCCATCCAGCAGCAGCACAACGGCATGGTGGTGGTGGAGGAGCGTGGCAATCCTGCAGGGCTTCGCCAAGCACCACGGGAGAGGAGAAGGACTTAGGAGAGAGGGAGGGGCTGCACCAAAGGCATAAAGGGTGTCTCAAGAGGACCTCCTACCCTCACTATATATAGGGAGCCCAAGGGGGGGGGGTGCGCCAGCCCTAGGAGATCCAATCTCCTAGGGGGCGGCGGCCAGGGGAGGTTTCCCTCCCCCCCAAGGCACCTAGGAGGTGCCTTCCCTCCTTGGGACTCTTCCTTAGGGTTCCCCCTTCACCCTAGGCGCATGGGCCATAAGGGAAGTGGTGCCCCAGCCCACTTTGGGCTGGATCCCTTCCCACTTCAGTGCATGGGACCCTCCGGGACAGGTGGCCCCACCCGGTGGGCCCCCGGGACCCTTCCGGTGGTCCCGGTACAATACCGATGACCCCGAAACTTGTCCCGATGGCCGAAATAGGACTTCCTATATATAAATCTTTACCTCCGGACCATTCCGGAACTCCTCGTGACGTCCGGGATCTCATCCGGGACTCCGAACAACATTCGGTAACCACATACAAGCTTCCTTTATAACCCTAGCGTCATCGAACCTTAAGTGTGTAGACCCTACGGGTTCGGGAGATATGCAGACATGACCGAGACGTTCTCCGGTCAATAACCAACAGCGGGATCTGGATACCCATGTTGGCTCCCACATGTTCCACGATGATCTCATCGGATGAACCACGATGTCAAGGACTTAATCAATCCCGTATACAATTCCCTTTGTCTAGCGGTACGATACTTGCCCGAGATTCGATCGTCGGTATCCCGATACCTTGTTCAATCTCATTACCGGCAAGTCTCTTTTACTCGTTCCGTAACACATCATCCCGTGATCAACTCCTTGATCACATTGTGCACATTATGATGATGTCCTACCGAGTGGGCCCAGAGATACCTCTCCGTTTACACGGAGTGACAAATCCCAGTCCCGATTCGTGCCAACCCAACAGACACTTTCGGAGATACCTGTAGTGTACCTTTATAGTCACCCAGTTACGTTGTGACGTTTGGGACACCCAAAGCATTCCTACGGTATCCGGGAGTTGCACAATCTCATGGTGTAAGGAAATGATACTTGACATTAGAAAAGCTTTAGCATACGAACTACATGATCTTGTGCTAGGCTTAGGATTGGGTCTTGTCCATGACATCATTCTCCTAATGATGTGATCCCATTATCAACGACATCCAATGTCCATGGTCAGGAAACCGTAACCATCTATTGATCAATGAGCTAGTCAACTAGAGGCTTACTAGGGACATGGTGTTGTCTATGTATCCACACATGTATCTGAGTTTCCTATCAATGCAATTCTAGCATGGATAATAAACGATTATCATGAACAAGGAAATATAATAATAACTAATTTATTATTGCCTCTAGGGCATATTTCCAACAATGTAAGTTTGATAATGATAGTCCCACATACTTGTGGCACTGCCGCCTTGGTCACATAGGTGTCAAACGCATGAAGAAGCTCCATGCTGATGGACTTTTAGAGTCTCTTGATTACGAATCATTTGACACGTGCGAACCATGCCTCATGGGTAAAATGACCAAGACTCCGTTCTCAGGAACAATGGAGCGAGCAACCAACTTATTGGAAATCATACATACTGATGTGTGTGGTCCAATGAGTGTTGAGGCTCGCGGTGGCTATCGTTATGTTCTCACCCTCACTGATGACTTGAGTAGATATGGGTATGTCTACTTAATGAAACACAAGTCTGAGACCTTTGAAAAGTTCAAGGAATTTCAGAGTGAGGTTGAGAATCAACGTGACAGGAAAATCAAGTTCCTGCGATCAGATCGTGGAGGAGAATACTTGAGTCACGAGTTTGGCACACACTTAAGAAAATGTGGAATAGTTTCACAACTCACGCCGCCTGGAACACCTCAGCATAATGGTGTGTCCGAACGTCGTAATCGCACTCTATTAGATATGGTGCGATCTATGATGTCTCTTGCCGATTTACCGCTATCTTTTTGGGGCTATGCTTTAGAGACTGCCGCATTCACTTTAAATAGGGCTCCGTCGAAATCCGTTGAGACGACACCGTTTGAATTATGGTTTGGGAAGAAACCTAAGCTGTCGTTTCTAAAAGTTTGGGGATGCGATGCTTATGTTAAGAAACTTCAACCTGAAAAGCTCGAACCCAAATCGGAAAAATGCGTCTTCATAGGATACCCTAAAGAAACTGTTGGGTGTACCTTCTACCTCAGATCCGAAGGCAAGATCTTTGTTGCCAAGAATGGGTCCTTTCTAGAGAGAGAGTTTCTCTCGAAAGAAGTAAGTGGGAGGAAAGTAGAACTTGATGAAGTATTACCTCTTGAACCGGAAAATGGCGCAACTCAAGAAAATGTTTCTGAGGTGCCTACACCGACAAGAGAGGAAGTTAATGATGATGATCAAGATACTTCTGATCAAGCTCCTACTGAAATTTGAAGGTCCACAAGGACACGTTCCGCACCAGAGTGGTACGGCAACCCTGTCTTGGAAATCATGTTGTTAGACAACGGTGAACCTTCGAACTATGAAGAAGCGATGGCGGGCCCGGATTCCGACAAATGGCTAGAAGCCATGAAATCCGAGATAGGATCCATGTATGAAAACGAAGTATGGACTTTGACTGACTTGCCTGTTGAGCGGCGAGCCATAGAAAATAAATGGATCTTTAAGAAGAAGACAGACGCGGATGGTAATGTGACCATCTATAAAGCTCGCCTTGTCGCTAAGGGTTATCGACAAGTTCAAGGGGTTGACTATGATGAGACTTTCTCACCGGTAGCGAAGCTGAAGTCCGTCCGAATCATGTTAGCAATTTCCGCATTTTATGATTATGAAATATGGCAGATGGACGTCAAAACGGCATTCCTTAATGGTTTCCTTAAGGAAGAATTGTATATGATGCAGCCGGAAGGTTTTGTCGATCCTAAGAATGCTGACAAGGTGTGCAAGCTCCAACGCTCGATTTATGGGCTGGTGCAAGCATCTCGGAGTTGGAACATTCGCTTTGATGAGATGATCAAAGCGTTTGGGTTTACGCAGACTTATGGAGAAGCCTGTGTTTACAAGAAAGTGAGTGGGAGCTCTGTAGCATTTCTCATACTATATGTAGATGACATACTTTTGATGGGAAATGATATAGAACTCTTGGACAGCATAAAGGCCTACTTGAATAAGAGTTTTTCAATGAAGGACCTTGGAGAAGCTGCTTATATATTAGGCATCAAGATCTACAGAGATAGATCAAGACGCCTCATAGGTCTTTCACAAAGCACATACCTTGATAAGATATTGAAGAAGTTTAATATGGATTAGTCTAAGAAGGGGTTCTTGCCTATGTTGCAAGGTGTGAAATTGAGCTCAGCTCAATGTCCGACCACGGCAGAAGATATAGAAGAGATGAGTGTCATCCCCTGTGGCTCAGCCATAGGTTCTATTATGTATGCCATGCTGTGTACCAGACCTGATGTAAACCTTGCCGTAAGTTTGGTAGGAAGGTATCAAAGTAATCCCGGCAAGGAACACTGGACAGCGGTCAAGAATATCCTGAAGTACCTGAAAAAGACTAAGGAAATGTTTCTCGTTTATGGAGGTGACGAAGAGCTCGTCGTAAAGGGTTACGTCGACGCTAGCTTCGACACAGATCTGGATGACTCAAAGTCACAAACCGGATACGTGTATATTTTGAATGGTGGGGCAGTAAGCTGGTGCAGTTGCAAGCAGAGCGTCGTGGCGGGATCTACATGTGAAGCGGAGTACATGGCAGCCTCAGAGGTAGCGCATGAAGCAATTTGGGTGAAGGAGTTCATCACCGACCTAGGAGTCATACCCAATGCGTCGGGGCCAATCAAACTCTTCTGTGACAACACTGGAGCTATTGCTCTTGCTAAGGAGCCCAGGTTTCACAAGAAGACAAGGCACATCGAGCGTCGCTTCAACTCCATTCGTGAAAATGTTCAAGATGGAGACATAGATATTTGTAAAGTGCACACGGACCTGAATGTAGCAAATCCGTTGACTAAACCTCTCCCTAGAGAAAAACATGATTAACGCCAGAATTCCATGGGTGTTCGATTCATCACAATGTAACTAGATTATTGACTCTAGTGCAAGTGGGAGACTGTTGGAAATATGCCCTAGAGGCAATAATAAAAGCATTATTATTATATTTCCTTGTTCATAATAATTGTCTTTATTCATGCTATAATTGTGTTATCCGGAAATCGTAATACATGTGTGAATAATAGACACCAACATGTCCCTAGTAAGCCTCTACTTGACTAGCTCGTTGATCAACAGATAGTCATGATTTCCTAACTATGGACATTGGATGTCATTGATAACGAGATCACATCATTAGGAGAATGATGTGATGGACAAGACCCAATCCTAAACATAGCATCAGATCGTATAGTTCGTTTGCTAGAGTTTTCCAATGTCAAGTATCTTTTCCTTAGACCATGAGATCGTGTAACTCCCGGATACCGTAGGAGTGCTTTGGGTGTGCCAAACGTCACAACGTAACTGGGTGACTATAAAGGTATACTACGGGTATCTCCAAAAGTGTCTGTTGGGTTGACACGGATCACGACTGGGATTTGTCACTCCATATGACGGAGAGGTATCACTGGGCCCACTCGGTAATGCATCATCATAATGAGCTCAAAGTGACCAAGTGTCTGGTCACGG